>NW_018406858.1:418062-515388 GCF_002113885.1 Mizuhopecten yessoensis
GGGGGGGGCGCGCGCCCGGCGCGCCGGGCCTAGATCCGCCCTTGCTTCACTCTGAGGTTGTGCAACTACACTTACCATTTTTTATCTGGCCATTTTTAATGGATTTATGCACCGTGTACAAAATTATTAGCCAAATTTGTTAGAATAATTTCTCTAACAGTTTTCATTTGAGTTTTGCGAAATTTGTCAGAGATAATTACTACACACAGTAGTTGTGCTTATTATTTTATCCTGTATGGGAATCCAATGTTTTATTCTCCACATACTTAATCTTCTCTTCACCTTTGGAACATATCATGACAAAATCAAAGTCTCACAGATTTGATTGGTTCTAGACATAAACAACTGACCAATAACTATGCAGATATATTGGAACCGTTAGATTTTGAAGATGCTTGTCAAGGTTAAGGTCAGGTTTACTAAAATTAGAATGAGGCAATATTATAAAAAAAAGTATGTTGTATGGGCAGATACCGAAATTCAAGATGGCTACCATTCATTACTTTTGATAGGGTGAAACATATATATGTGTATAAAGTAATAATAATCTTTGAAACTTGTTCATACTTTGTGTTATATGGTACTTTGTGCACAGATTGCTTGTGTGTTATTTCTTTATACCATATTCCAAAATCACAGACTATGGCTTTTGCTTCTGCTATTCAAAGTCACAGGGGGACTATTTCAAAAAAGTTCTTCTGAAGAACAGTAGGACCTAGGTCAAGGCTTTGACCATTAACTTGCCAACATGGAATACTACAAATTTCTATGAGAAATGAATGACATTGATTTGTATTCAAGGCCACTGAGGTCAAATTTGCTAAAGTGATTAAACAGTTTTTTCTGTAGATCAAACCAAAAGGTCTAGAGTCTTGATATTTGGCCTATAGCTTAATGATAGTATGGGGAGCTAAAATGTTTGCAAACAGAAGTGACGTTGATTTATATTCAAGTCCTTGTTAAATCCTACCTTAGACTAGTAGTATTTGATTATTGATATTATTGAAGTGACTTCCACTTTTGCCTCTGATTTGGTAGTGAAATAGAAATAAAAAAAAATAGAAGTCCACTTTAAAGAATTCAAAGATAGTAGCTTCTGTCTTTGTTTGGCTGACACATATTCTGGAAAGTAACCATAAAGACTTTGTCTTACATTGCTATGAATGGTTCTGACATGGTCCTTCAGCAAGCAGGGGCGGATCCAGGATTTCCTAAAAGGGGGGGCCGAGAAATTTTTCTCAATAGTCAACTTCGTGCTGCCGAAGGATTTCCCCCCAAAAAATTGTGTTTTCTAGAACGTCTCAGAAGCGATTTCACGTGTTCTGAGGATTGTTTTTGTGTTTAATTAACAAGAAGAAAAAAACATATTTTAAGTATGGCCCAAAGACTATTTTTGTGTACTGGAAAGAAAATTAAAGTTTCGGTTCAAATTCTCTATCAACAGCATGTTTTAGAAGTCAGATGGAATTATTATTGGGGCAACCTGGTGATGACAATTGTATGAATCCACAGGGGGCTTGTTCATTATTACCTAATTTGGCGTCCCGCCCACAAGGGGGATACAAGAGGTCCGCCGTCAAAAATAAATGTAGGGACGCACAATATCTAGTTTTCAGACATTGTATCTACAGTACAGTACTTCATGTAATAGTTTGTCGTACAAAAGAAGAAATAACACCATAACATCATTGCTGTTTAATTAATGAGTTACTCATGGCATCACTAAGTTGCTAAACAAACGGATAAGTTCAAATCAGTGCGACACCCAAGGCCACTAGCTATATAGTCTCGCGTTTTATAATTGTTGACTAATTCACTAGTGTAGACAATGATATATCTGAAATGTCCACGCTGATTAACTCATGTAAGGGCGTGCATATTACCAACAGTGGTACATTTGCTAAGCTATCTGGTTAAAATGGTACAACTTAGGAGGCACATACGCGTCACCTTTAAATTTAATTTAAAATTATCATACTTGTAAGTACAGCATATCATCTCATTCTGGTACGTACAACTTATTACTACGTACACAATAGTATGCTGTGTGAAGATACTTTCTTGTACGTACACGATGGTAAGCTATAAGTACCACAATGAGATATTATGTTGTACATACAAGATAGTTAAACAGTTCCAACAATATATATAATACCAAAATAATTGAATGGATATGTTTAGTCGATTATACATAATATTGTCAGCCGAAAAAAACCTTTATCGTTCTTGTTTAATGATATGATTAATATCGCCCGGGCGGTTAGGAAGGTTACAATAAAAAGTATTAATTTTCAGATCATCTATAACGAGCGGTCAATAATATAATTATGCAACTTATGCTAGTATATTTCCGCCGAGCGTTGCAAGTTGCAACTTGGGGTTTTGCGGAGGTGGTAAAATAAAAAAACACACTTTAGGGTCAAGATACAAAGTAGACGAACTTAGCAATGCCAACAAATATTGTTTTAATAAAGAATATATAGTAAAAATATCAGATAACGGAAACCCACAATATTTGCTAGGATGCCGTATGGGATGTGTGGGGCGTAGCCCCAGATTTTTTATACAAGCTCCGTGCATTATTTGATGCATTTTAAAATGTTAATATGTTCCCATTCCCGTGAGCGAGAGAGTAAAGTGTTCAGCATAGGATGTGTCAGTAGAATGGATATAATACAATTATTATATGATTTAGCTGCTTATGGAGGAAAGATGCAGACATGCAAAGTTGTTGTTTTTTGTCACAGAACTTTCTTTTCTATCATCCCTGGAACTATGCCAGCAGAGTTTAGCTTGAACATGCTCTCTGATATTTATATATCATGACATTTTTTTTTTTATTTTGTACTTTTGTTGTTGTTGTTGCATGATGTGTTTGTCATGCATCATCAGTTCCTGTTTGGTCAAGGTTATACTGTCAGTTGCTACGGTGATTCATGGTGGCTGAGAATGTTAGTCACACACAGAAAAGTTTACAGATACCTGACCAATTGGATTAGTATGGATAGTAGTCTGCTGCCAGGACTAAACAGATCTAGCATGGTATGTTACACTTAGACCCAGTACAGGTGTTGTCGCCCCGTTAACCCTTTACAAGTACATGTTAACGTTCACGTTAGCCTGTATGAGTCCTATATCAACCAAAGTGGTTTATCTTCATTTTAACTGCCAAGGGAAAATAAGGATGTGTATGTTCAAGTGATCTTTGTCGTACTTCAGGCAAATACACGTCAGCATCTTCATATGACCCTGGCTGTATCGAAGACGTTAAACCTCAATCAAAACATAAACTACACTTCAGCTGTGCAGGATACACATGGAAATATTCACAGATAAAACTCAATACCAATACATGTACAGTCACCATCAAATATAATTGGTTTATAACTGAAAAAGAAACTCATCTTCTTCACAATGGTTTTTGAAGAATTGATTTAATCTTGATACACTGTGTTTTGTTTTCTACTCGACTATGTGATGTGATCCTTGTCTGCGATTACATCCTGACATTTTTTGCTCAGTTTTAAACCAAACTGGCAAAATGCAACTTCCAGAATTGGAACCAAGACAACCAACTTGAACAGAATATTGATGATAGACCATGTCCATTATCCCTTCACAACCAATCAGTTTTGGACGTTACTCTTCCTGTAAAACTGGAAAACGCATATCAGATAAGCAACACATCTCATGGCAGCTCACTGTCAAACTAATGATCTAAAATCTGTGGTGTAATTAATTTCTAAAAATTTGATCAGGATTGATTTAACTTTTATTTGTTGTAATTAGAAGGGTTGTCCCCCTTTTATCAGACTTTAACTGAGAGGGAGCTCCATCAATTACCATTAGAGATGATAGTTAATACATGATGTACAAAAGTGTCTGGATTATAGGTCAAAGAGGACAAAGGTTTATGTGTATTGTTTATCAACTTATTATAGATGTCCCTCTATCTGTTCAAGCCAAAACTTTATATCATAATAATCAAGAAGTGTGAAAACTGTTATATAATTCAGATAGCAAACACTTCCCAATATGTGTTTGTTATAATACATGATTTAAAAAACCACACACTTGTTTAAGAGCTTGGTGGTAGTAATTTGAAAAGAAAATAGCCTTTGTTGTAGTCCTAAAATTCTGTCCTTCGTCTTAACTGTCATTTCCATCTTGGATCATCGTTATTTTTTATGAATACTTGCAATAGACTTGGGGGCTAGTGCAAAGACTGTGTATCCAATCTTACTTGCACAGGATATGATTATTGCATGAGCATAGCAACAGGACAAAATCAGTTGAAATCAAAGGTCAAGGTCAAGGTCATGTATAAAGCTGTAACTTTCTGGTAGGTATGTTTTGTTGTCACACTCAGTTACTCCATCTCCTAATAGATTTTAATCTAACTTCCTGCAATGGTGATGCACGAAAATACTTTGTATGCATTTGTGTTTTAGTGTGTCAAGGTCTTCAAGGATGAGGTCACTGACTGCTATTTAAAGGAAACCTTTGTTGTTATATATACTTAATTCTAGCAACTTTTTAAAAATACTTTCATACAAAATTGAAATGTCAGTAATATGTAGATATAGAATCATACAGTGATAATGACATTAATTGTTAGACAATGAGTAGCTAGGTATTGTCGACAAAAATGCAAGGTACATGTATAATTTATGTATGGGTGGCACCGTAGATAGTGCAGTCTCACCTTTCATCAATGTTATGGAGTCACCTGCCTGACAACATGGTTTTCCTGGGGTACTCCAATTTCCTCCCACATTAAGACCCTATTCATGCTATTATCCTGCCTCTGACAAAACTGTAGCAATTTCATTGGCTGGCGCGCACCTCATACAAACCCATATTATGCTACCTGCAGGGGGTATATTTTCCGTATTACCCCTCTGTGGAGCCTCACTATCATGACGCTATGTTTTCGTGACGCCACACCGACAGCAGATGACGTAAACAAACATGGCGGCGAGGTTTGCTTCAAGAAACTATGATGAAATCAAGAGAATTAGGACGGATCTATCCTTATTTTCTGATGAAATAAATAAATCGTCATCGGCGGGATAAAATCGTTACATAGTCACTTGCAGGGGGTATACAGAAATATATGGTGTCCATGAGATAACCTGTATTGGGCGAGGCGCTTCAGATAGAGAAATAGGTAGCCGGTTTCCTGAAGTACAGAAAAATGGACACATGTGACTCATTGATACAAAAACCCCTGAATTAATGCCTGGATTGCTTTGAAATACTTAAATATTGAGAGAACAAACTGTTCTCTCAATAATAAACATACAATATTCATCAGTTTTATATTAAACATTAGAATATGCGGAAATTGTGATACTGTCTCCCTACATTGGATTTTCAACTAGGGATGTACTTCCTATTTCCGTTTATCAATACACTCCTTTGACCTTAAGGGACTTGTATTCTTTACAATGCCTAATTGATATATAGTGATAAATAGCATTGTAACAAATATGTGAATAAATATTTCAATTATCTGGTACTTTCAATAATTTTTTTTATTGATAATGAATATTTAATTTTCCATAGATAGTTTGTCCTTTATGTACAGCTAGTTAGGTAATGAAGCTCAGGAGGATGAATATTTAGGAGGACAGACTGTAAACTCGTCCCCAAGTTTGTACTTTGTCCCTGTAGGGCTTCAGACTCCATGGAGACAGGATAAGAGGATTATACCGTAGAGGACCAACCCTTTTCAATAAACAACTCGTCGATCTCGTCATTAAACAATTATTACACTGTGGCGGTCACAACCGTCATCAATCGTGGCATTGTCAATTTCCCAGCTATTGATCTGTTTGGATGGTGCGTATTATCGTTGTCATCGGTGACAGGCAAGGAAGATGCCCGGCGAGATACGATCGTGTCAGATTGATCTCTGCTCATACTCGTTTGTTTTGGTTGAGTAAACAGTGTAGTATTCTATCACACAGCTATACAATTGTATCGACTATTGATTTATTGGCTAGCTGAGTAAAAGTGAGCACGCTTATAAGAGTAAAAAAAATAACACATAATTTATCTTGATACTAGTATGTTTTGTGTTTGTTATATGGGGCAGAACTGAGTTTGCTAGTCTGGCAGTTGTCACAAATTTAATATTTATTGGAAATTGTATACTGACAGTGCAAATACTCTATTGTCGTTACTAGAATATTCATTTATGGAAATTATAATAAAAATCCAGTTAATTGATGCTTTATCCTTAGTTTGATATACATGTAGAATCCTCCATACTGGGGTCCACGGGTGTAAATAGGCTGTGACGGAAAATTTTGACTGGTCGTCTGGAAACTCGTTATCACATTACACTAAAAATATCACTTGAGGTCAGATCAGGATTCTGATGTCATGGTAATAGGGTTTTGTTTTCATGCATTGTCAAGTCTTTACCTTTGCATGGCTGCATAAGGTCAGCCTAAGTCTGACATTGGCGGCATTGGGAATAAGAGCATCCATGCATGCATTCTAAACAATATAGTTTGAAAACAAATTAATTTACTTTCAAATTTACAAAAAGACCACATTCCTAGAAAGTTCTCATTAGACATTCTGTTATACCTCATCAATATAACAGTGTCTTATTGGATTATATTGATCACATGACGAGGAAATAAATCATTGTGGTACTTCTCATAGATCATGCACTTAAGTAACGTGATCATGTTTCCCTGATAAAATAATCGCAGCCTCTCCAAACAAATGGGCAAGAACCACCACATCTAACTCCCAAGTCACCAAGGCAGACAACAACATTCGGGCGCCACCCTGATCATCTTTACAGTTGTGTAATTGTTTTATTTTGGTAGAATGAAATATTTATTGCCCCTTTGGTAAGGATGCCCTTGTGGTAACGAAACACAGTTCATTGCTTCCCATGATTGATAACGAGGGAACATGTTTCCTCACAACAAGTTGTAATATTTAGGGCTGACAAAAAATATTTGAAACTTAACTGCAAATAAACGGTTCAAAATACTGTTGTTGTAGTTTTAAGTACTTCCATGTAGGGCAATGTCAGTGTTACCATTCGTTTTCCTTATGCTACCAATTCAATCATTTTGAAGATTAAGAAGTTTTATCTTGAACTTAAGTAAACCTTCAAATGCTCAGCGATTGGGATACCTAAAGGTGAGAAAGGATGAAATGAACATGGAGCCAGTTTTAAGTCTGTCAGCTGGCTATATAGTCATGTACAGAAGAAGACAAAGTTAGAACAGATACATATTGAACAGTTTGCTGAAAGTCTTAACTGGTGTGCAACTCAATCTTACAGGGTTGGCGAGTGACATGTCGGTGCACAACATATTGGCGGTTAGAAAATATATTGACATGCATGGCACCGCATGAGTCAAGGTTAAGACCTTTAGGTTTCTGGTGGCATTGTCTCGTTTGTCGAGTAGGCTTCTGGTGCGTTCCCTCATTTGTCAAGTGTATACATGTATTGAATTTAAGAAGCTTGCGGGAAATAATGCACTAGCTGTTTAGTTGTTTGTCATGGGCGCATGTGCCGCGCTGGATGCAGGTGCTGGTTTTACACTTCACATATAATTACAGTGTTGGTGTACACTGCTGATCAGTCTGTTAGTTTACAGAAGTAAGTAATCAATCAGCTTGATAAATATATTAAGTACATGTACATTTTACAGTTTGGTTTGGTGTGTTGATATTGTAAACAGTAGCACAAGAATTAACTATGCAGTGTCTCAAACATTCCTTTTACATGCTGTTAATGTAAGTTTTGTTATTATGCATGATGGTTTCCAATAATTTATACTGTTCATTCTGAATAACCAAAGAAAGCACGACAGAGAAATGCCATCACCTTGCTATGGCCACGCCTTCTACAAAATGATTGTCTACAACCCCTACCAATCTTCAGTTTCTGATTGGTAAGGGTGCTGTACTCGATAGAAGTCACTGTTACTTAAAGGAATGTGAAAGAAGGACTTAGTTATTTTAAAACAGATTCTCTATGAAACCACCTGTCAATAAACAAAAACACACATTGTAAATTAAATGATTTTTATCGTTGAAAATTGTTTTTCTTATTTTTATTTTTTATCCTTTTTGAAGGTTATAGTTATATAATTTTATATATAATTCTCTGAATTATACTCCCCTAGCAATATTTTCACTTTAGGTGATACAGACAATCCAGACATTGAATTCTATAGGATTGTGTCGTAGTTTTTGGTAAATGTAAGGAAATCCAGCACATATAAACTACTGTAGCAATATTTTCACTTTAGGTGACACAGACAATCCAGACATTGAATTCTATAAAATTGTGTTGTAGTTTTTGGTAAATGTAAGGAAATCCAGCACATATAAACTACTGTAGCAATGGTAGCGTCTTTTGATGCATTAGTGGTACCCAAATTCTGGTAATTCCATTATCATTTCTATTAACCTTGGACACATACGGTTACAGACCTTCCTTCCTGTATGTATTATGTAGTACCAGCTATATGCTGTTTTAATTAGATTTTGAAGGTGTTGCTCTGCCAGATATGCAGGCACTGAGTCCCATTGTGGGTACTTGCTGATTTTTTTGTTTAATTTCATTATCAGTAACATTTCCTCAAGATTTCTGTTGGGAAACATTAGCCTATAACTGTAAAATGCCAGAACGTCTCAGGAAAAGCTGATCAGTGTTAAGTATGGATCCAATGTGCCCTTGCTGACCAAGCAATTGTCTTGCCCCTACATGTAGAGTGATCAAAGGTGACAATTAACAAAACAGAATTGGGTTCTCCCCTAGGTGTCTCCATGTGACTTGATATCTAGCTACTAATACAAGTATATCAGCTGTGTTCAGGTCATAATACCCCACCCCCTTCCAACAAAGGTAGGGGGGGGCTATACTGGAATAGGTTGTCTGTTTGTCTGTCCATCCAGACAACTCCTCCTACAGTTTTTAGGGGAATTTCATCAACTTCAATAATGTTATCAACATGTTCTGCAATTACTATTTTTATCAAGCTTTTATTACAAAATTATATAAACATTAACCAAAATTTTCTGGGGCATATCTCCTATACTTTTTCACCTGAAGCAACCGATTTGGTATGCAAATACATCTTGGGATTGCAGAGTGTCGAAAACATGTACAAAAAGTAGGTCACTGTGACCTATGCTTTGACCTTTGACCTCAAACTTCAATAAGAGTATGTCTGGGGCATATCTTCTATACCATTTGACCGTGAGTAAATAGATTTGGTACGATTTGGTACGTCTATGAATGGCAGAGTGTCAAGTACAAAAAGTATATCACTGTGACTTATGGTTTCTCCTTTTACCTCAACCTTGGAAAAATTTCATCCAGGACATATCTTCCATACTTTTCACCTAGAGTAACGAGTATTCAGGAACATCTTTGGATGGCTATATAAGTGCAGAGTACTAGAAGTAGGTCACTGTGACCTTTGCTTTGACCTTTAAGCTCAACCCTTTGCAACAGGTTTCTAGGGCATAACTTCCATACTATTTTATCTGGAGTAACATGATTTGGTATTCAAGTACATCATGTGATGGTGGAATGTAGAGTATGAGAAGTATGTTACTACAGTGACCTATGTTCCATTCTGGCAACAATTCTAGTTGAACCGGTGATGCTCCTCCAATAAGACAGATATATGTCATTTGTGTTTTATGTGCATGGTTGTATGTTATAATTATTTGATTGTAACATATTACTTAACTAAACCTCAGTGTTGGACTACTAGGGTTCTAGTCGTTGATCTTTTGATTTTTCCTCAATTATGAACAAAACTGGGGCTTATATTCCTGAAACCGTTCTCATGCTCAAGCCTAATTTCTTATTCTGGTTATAAATTAATCAAAAATATCTTATTTTATGAATGATTTGGGAAAATAATTGACTTTAAGCCAATTACAGTTTGTAATGTTTGCATTTGACTTTTGGATCATATGACATGATTTGAGGAAGTTACAAGAAAGACAGTTGGAGCAAAGAATCGATGCTTGAGCCTGAGAATGTTTTCATGAATACGGGCCTAGGGTTTGAACCTCAGATGCTTCTATACCAATGATGGTCCAGTGTACTATTCACGTTATTTCCATGTCAGTAATTAAACATATCCTATTCAAGTGCTTCTTTATTACAGCATTGCCTATCTGAAGCATATATTCACTATATTACTTTTGTTAACATGCTTTATTCAGGGCCAGGTACTTTTGTTTGAGAACTTACTGGTTATTAGCAGTTGTGACAGTTTGACTTCCTTTTTGAGAACTTAACAGATCTTAACAGTTGTATCAGTTTAAATGTAGCATTACCATAGAAACTGTGTAAACGCCCCCGTATCCCAGTGACTATGTATCATTATATATAACATTGGAGCTGATGGAGCAGGAAGGGCCCTGTCTAGGCTGTAGGACAATGGTGTTAAGCTTAAGGTTGAGCAGCATCTACATTTTCATTTAATGGTGGGGTATAAGGTAACGTTCCATTCATGAAATTTGACATTAAAAAACACTTAATGAATTAACACATTTTGTTCCATCGATAAGTCAATGTATCGGGAAAGGTTTGGTGAGCATGACCGGATCACTAACGGAACGTGAATCACAGACACTTCATTCATGTTTTATAACTAATATATTCCTTACAGGAGAAAATTGCAGAATTGTCCATATGAAATTAATACCGACAGCATGACACATCCTGGAGGCTGCTACAAATAAGGCAGTATTCATCAAGCTCAGATGGGAATTCCTTTGCACAGATGTCAGAAAAGTCAGTTGCAGGTGACCACCTAGCCTATGATGATTCAAGGTCGGGCTATGGGGCATGTTCCTAGCTTTTAACAATTCAGGGTTGGAATATTGGAATACAAGATTGGTGTACATACTGGTGGATTCCTAGATTTTGATGATTCAACATCATGGTATGCACTAGGCAGTGCATCCCTAGTCTCTGACTGTTCAATGGTCAGAGTATCTGGTGGGTTCCTAGTCTCTGACTGTTCAATGGTCAGATTATCTGGTGGGTTCCTAGTCTCTGACTGTTCAATGGTCAGAGTATCTGGTGGGTTCCTAGTCTCTGACTGTTCAATGGTCAGAGTATCTGGTGGGTTCCTAGTCTCTGACTGTTCAATGGTCAGAGTATCTGGTGGGTTCCTAGTCTCTGACTGTTCAATGGTCAGAGTATCTGGTGGGTTCCTAGTCTCTGACTGTTCAATGGTCAGAGTATCTGGTGGGTTCCTAGTCTCTGACTGTTCAATGGTCAGAGTATCTGGTGGGTTCCTAGTCTCTGACTGTTCAATGGTCAGAGTATCTGGTGGGTTCCTAGTCTCTGACTGTTCAATGGTCAGAGTATCTGGTGGGTTCCTAGTCTCTGACTGTTCAATGGTCAGAGTATCTGGTGGGTTCCTAGTCTCTGACTGTTCAATGGTCAGAGTATCTGGTGGGTTCCTAGTCTCTGACTGTTCAATGGTCAGAGTATCTGGTGGGTTCCTAGTCTCTGACTGTTCAATGGTCAGAGTATCTGGTGGGTTCCTAGTCTCTGACTGTTCAATGGTCAGAGTATCTGGTGGGTTCCTAGTCTCTGACTGTTCAATGGTCAGAGTATCTGGTGGGTTCCTAGTCTCTGACTGTTCAATGGTCAGAGTATCTGGTGGGTTCCTAGTCTCTGACTGTTCAATGGTCAGAGTATCTGGTGGGTTCCTAGTCTCTGACTGTTCAATGGTCAGAGTATCTGGTGGGTTCCTAGTCTCTGACTGTTCAATGGTCAGAGTATCTGGTGGGTTCCTAGTCTCTGACTGTTCAATGGTCAGAGTATCTGGTGGGTTCCTAGTCTCTGACTGTTCAATGGTCAGAGTATCTGGTGGGTTCCTAGTCTCTGACTGTTCAATGGTCAGAGTATCTGGTGGGTTCCTAGTCTCTGACTGTTCAATGGTCAGAGTATCTGGTGGGTTCCTAGTCTCTGACTGTTCAATGGTCAGAGTATCTGGTGGGTTCCTAGTCTCTGACTGTTCAATGGTCAGAGTATCTGGTGGGTTCCTAGTCTCTGACTGTTCAATGGTCAGAGTATCTGGTGGGTTCCTAGTCTCTGACTGTTCAACGGTCAGAGTATCTGGTGGGTTCCTAGTCTCTGACTGTTCAATGGTCAGAGTATCTGGTGGGTTCCTAGTCTCTGACTGTTCAATGGTCAGAGTATCTGGTGGGTCCCTAGTCTCTGACTGTTAAATGGTCAGAGTATCTGGTGGGTCCCTAGTCTCTGACTGTTCAATGGTCAGAGTATCTGGTGGGTTCCTAGTTTTGGATGGTTCAAGGTTGGAGTATATGCAGGGTTCTTATAACCTCTGACAGTTCAAGGTTGGGTTATCCAATTGGTTTCAAGGTCAGGATCTATCTGTATGGTTAAGCACCTAAACTATTAAAGGTTGGGGTATAGGGTGGGTTCCTTTCTTCTTACCATTCAAGGTGGGGCACTTTTGACTGTTCAGGGTTGGAGTATCAGGAGGGTGCCTCATTTCTAATGATACAAAGTCAGCATGACCAAAGGGGTCTTTATGCTAAAAAGGTCAAGGGTACCAAGTAGATTAATAGCTTAATATTATTCAAAATTCATAATGATATAGTTCATGGTCAGGGCATGGGGCATCTGCAGGGTCCAAAAGGGTCTCAATGCTTCAGGAAATAAAAAACCTAAGGTCAGGGGTATCTATAGCTAGATATTATCTAAGATTTTAGATGATATGGTCAGAGCATCCAATGGGCCATAATCTTTTGAAAGTTGAGCACCAAGCGGGTCCATATCTACTTGTGGTTGAAGCAAGGATACCAGGTGGGCCATTCCTTTTAGACGGTGAAATGCCAGAGTAGAAAGTTGGTTTTTAAGGCTGCTGGAATTTTATCATTGTTTTAGTCGTGGCTCTCTTCGAATTTCTACGAAATAACTGTTGAAAGAAAAACTACTTATATGCGTCTATCCTAAATAAAAAGTGTAATTGTCGTTTGTATTATCATCTTGCTGCTTTACTTAGAAAGTTACATCCTCATTGCACTTCATGGTAAATTATAACTACACTGCTTATGCTTCAAATGGTATATCCTAGCCTCATCAAATGGTATATCCTAGCCTCATCAAAGGTAGTTTTCAGTCGTATAACCTTAGTGTATAATTTACATGGTGATTAAAGCACTTAAGTTAGGGCTGTTACATCTTACAAAAGTTTAAAGAAGAAAACAAATTAGTGACAACGAGCTAAGGCTTCCCCAGCTACCCCACTCGATACCCCTATATATACTTTGACCATTGATTAGTGTGATAAGCCCCCTTATATGTTTTGCTCTTTCCTTCACCCTCATTCCTATCCCCTCTTTCTAATAAGTTAGGACAGTTGCTAAATGTGAACCCCCAAAGTGGGCCATGACCCCCCCTCCCTGCCACCCTCCCCCTTTCTCATAAGGGTAGGGCGATTAGTTAATGTGACCCACCCCAGTGGACCATGACCCCAAACCTCTCCCCTATTCCCCTTTCTCATGAGGTTACAGTGATTGGTTAATGGGACCCAGCCCAGTGAACCATGACCCCCATCCCTGATTGGTTAATGCAACCCACCTCAGTGTACCATGACCCAACCCCCTTCCCCCATATTCCTTTCTCCTAGTGTGACCCACCTCAATGGACTAGGACCATTGTAATGACAATTAAATATTGGTTGTCCCTATCTACTAGGAAACATTGTTAAATGTAATCCAACCCGGTTGACTAAGGGCTTTAGCAGACTTTGCAGTCCCTCTTAGCACCATTGGTTCAATAGAATCCATCCTAGTGGCCTATAGATTTAATTTGCATGAGGCGGCTTCTCGTAAAAGTCACTTATATCGTAATCCTCAGGGAGATGGTTATTTACACCATAGGGGAAATGACTGCTGCCCAGAATTTTGAATCATCAACGTAAGGTGATTGTAAATATATACAATGTAAACATATAAACAAAGCCATCCTTCTTTTTGAAAGATTTTTTGTAGGAAGTTTAGTCTCCCTGGACTATACACAGTTAGACATGCATAAATGAAGGAGTGAATCATCTTGAATAATGTGAAGGCTTGAAATGACTTATCAGTGATTTGTTGCTGATGTATGTTGTTCCACAGTTGTATCTGTCAGTATATTCCGCGCTAAGTCACACATGACCGAGAGATCCCTGCAAACTTCCCATGAATGCTGTAACTTTGGTAAGTAACTTATCACTCAAAATTTTTTGGTGTAGCTTTTATGATTAATGTGTAAACCTGTGTAATCTGGAAGAAAACTCTGTCTTCCAGGGAAACCTGTGTAATATGAAAAAAATATTTAACCTAGACAAACTTGTGTGATATGGAGAAATCTCTCGCATAGAGAAACTTGTGTGATATGGAGAAATCTCTTATCGAGAAAAACTTTTGTAATATGGAGAAATCTCTTATTTAGCGAAACCTGTGTAATATGGAGAAATCTCTAATTTAGCTAAACCTGTGTAATATGGAGAAATCTCAAATCTGGAGAAACTTGTGTAATTTGGATAAGTCTCCTTATATAGAGAAACTTGTATAATCTGAAGAAATTTTTCTAATCCAAAGAAACTTAATTTAATTTAACCTGTGTAATATGGAAAAATCTTTAATCTAGAACAGCTTGTAATATGGAGAAATATCTAATCTACAGAAACCTGTGCAGTAAGGAAAAAAAACTAATTTTGTTAAACCTGTGTATCATTGAGAAATCTCTGATCTAGAGAAACTTGTGTGACATAGAAAATCTCTATTCTAAAGAAACCTGTGATATATGGACAAATCTCTAATCTAGAGACTCGTTTGCAATCCAGAGATATTTGTGTAATTCAGGGAAGCCTGTTTATTCCAGAAAGAATTGTGTAATATAGACAAGCCTCTAGTAAAATTTTGTTGATATACAGACACCTGTGTAATCTATCTGCATCTCTAATCAAAAGAAATATCTGTAGCCTAGAGATGTTTCTGTAAACTACAGAAACTTGAAACCTTTTCAATGACGAAAACCCTTTGTACTCTAGAACAATCTCACTGTGATGAAGAAAAATTCTGCAGGTCAGGTAAAACCTGTGCAGAGAAATCTGTAAATTATCTGGATATGTAATATAAGACTTTTTTTTATATAATATCATTGTAAGTACCCAGACTTGCAAGATTTCTTTCTGTTTCTATGTGCATTATAGCACTGATTTCAAATGTATTTGAAAAAGTTGTGTTTTGGACCAGTATGTATTACATTATTTCTGACAGTGTTAGCAGCACCTAGACTGAGTGCAACCTGATGACGTACAATCTACAGCTAATTATCACCTCGACTTTGGCAGTAAGAATGATTGTATGTTCTATATTGTTTGAAATTTTCATTTAAATTTGTTTGTCGATTCTGAATAGATGACTTGTACTTGGTCCAGATAAAGAAATCATATTTTGCACATAGAGAGCTTAGAGATGAGATGGAATTTTGTGTGCCATGCAAAATAGATGTAATAGCGTTTAGCATGTATTTGAGGAGCTGTCTGTGTTTATTTCATAACCAAAGGCTTATAAACTGAAAACAAATTATGCATTAGATACCCTGTGTGTAGACACTGAGCCTGGTAGATCAGAGGCAGCGCATCAAGTCCTATAGAGTCTGGGCTTACTGTCAAAGAGTGGAAGCCGCCTTAGAAAGGCGTGACACTGTGGTGCCAAATCAATTGAAAAAGTTATCAGTACTGCATGAACCATAGCTAGTGAAGAAAGCTTTAATTCTCAATTCCCGCTTACTGAAATATAGCTAAGAGGAAACCATTGGTTCTCTTATACCTGATGGTGAACCACAGCTGGTGAGGAAACCATTGACACTCGCATACACAGTACTGAAACCAATCTTTGAATTTTGAGGTCAGAATTAAGTGTACTTTAGGGTCAGAGTTCAGTGCACTCAGGTTTTGGAATTTGTTTCACTCAGGTCTGAACTTATAATAAGATCAGGGTTTAGTGTACTCAAGTTAAACTGTGAGTTCAGGGTTTAGTGTACTCAAGTTAGACTGTGAAGTCAGGGTTTAGTGTACTTTTGTTAGACTGTGAGGTCAAGGTTTAGTGTACTCGAGTTCGATTGTGAGGTCAGGGTTTAGTGCATTCAAGTTTGAAGTATACCTGCATCACTCACAGAAGGTGTGCAGTGCATTGGAATTAGGTCTCGTGTGATACTTTATGTAGAGTTATGGCCCTTTGTTTAATTTTACTAGCGAAGTTTGTCCACGGCATAACTTCCATGTTATTAGGGCCCCACCCTATATTAATTCATCCGTCCGTCCGTTACAATCAAACAAGGTATCGAATGACCAAAGGTCACTGGGTCTAAGGTCAAGGTCAAATTTTGTATATTTTCCCTGATGAACATTTTGTTATGACATTATGAAGCAAAGTTGGTCAAGGTCACTGGGTTAAAGGTTCAGGTCAATTTCAATATCTTTTCACTGGGGAACATTTTGTTATGACACTTTGAAGCAAAGTTGGTCAGAATTAAACAAGGAGTCAGTTGACCAATGGTCAAGGTCACTGGGTCAAAGGTGAAGGTTAAATTTTGTATCTATTGACTGGTGAACATTTCATTTTGATACTTTGAAGCAATGTTGGTCAGAGTTAAACAAGGAGTCAATTGACCAAAGATCAAGGTCACTGGGTCAAAGGTCAAGGTCAAATTTTGTATCTTTTCCCTAGTGAACATTTTGTTATGACACTTTGATGCAAAGTTGGTTGGAATTAAACAATGAGTCATTTGACCAAAGGTCAAGGTCACTTGGTCAAAGGTCAAGGTCAAATTTTGTATCTTTTCACTGATGAACATTTTGTTATGACATTATGAAGCAAAGTTGGTTGGAATTTAACAAGGAGTTTTAACAAACAGTGAACTGACTTAAGGTCAATGTCACTGAGACAAAGGTTAAGGTCAAATTCAGTATCTTTTTACTTGGGAACATATTGTTATGACACTTTGAAGCAAAGTTGGTAGGAATTAAACAAGGAGTCAGTTGACCAAAGGTCAAGGTCACTGGGTCAAAGGTGAAGGTTACATTTTGTATCTTTTGACTGGTGAACATTTCGTTTTGATACATTGAAGCAATGTTGGTCAGAGTTAAACAAGGAGTCAATTGACCAAAGATCAAGGTCACTGGGTCAAAGATCAAGGTCAAATTTTGAATTTTTTCCCTAGTGAACATTTTATGACACTTTGGAGCAATGTTGGTCGGAATTTAACAAGGAGTCAACTGACTTAAGGTGAAGGTCACTGGGTCAATTTCAAGGTCAAATATTGTAGTTTAAGTTTATAAAAATAATAAGCCAATAGAGGAACCAGATTACAATCTGCCGAAACTTGTTAAAACAATTTTACATGAACCAGAATAATTTAAAAGTTTAATTGTTTAGGATTTACACACCTTATGTTGATGTGACCTTTCTATTCTTCCAAATATGTATATTGGCTAATAAGGGGAGACATATGTTTTTGTTCACAAAAACAAATTTCTATTCTTTTCACAGTTGGTTCAAGAGTTTAGTGTACTTTGGTTTGGACTGTGAGGTCATGGTTTATTGCACTTAGGTTTGAATGTTAGTTTTTCAGGGCTGTTGGAACAAACCTCTCAGAGCTGTAAGAATGATGGCTTCTGATAGGCTGTTAGCTGTGTAAGTAGGTATAGGGTGTTGTGTAAATTCCATGATTCCGAGTGATTCAGTGTCTGTCCTGTGACCAATAGAATAACCACCAGTCAGGGCATACTTTATTAGGTCAGTTTGAGGTCCATGTCCTTTAGTTTGAAAAATTGCTTTTGAATGAAATTAACATTTTCCAAACCTACCTATTGACAATACATGTCTGGGTCATTTTAGTGTTTAAATTCTGGATTTCATAATGGATTTCATAATAGAAGCTGGAATCTACTGGTACCAGCATATACAGCATCTTACTTTATTTCAGTAGGACACCAAGGCACATCTTAAATCAAGGTTAAGTGCAGGTCAGACCAGCCTTCCAGGGACGCTTACTTGTGTTAATAAACAGCAGGGCAAGCTTAGAGTTAATGAAAAAATAGTTCCTAAGATAAAAACACCAACTAAAGTTGTACCCAAAACTGGGGAGAGCTGGTATGCTGTATGTCAACATTATTCATCCTTACAACCAGACTAAAAATCTGGTTGAAGGACATTCTAGTTAACCCTGATTGATTACAGAATGGTCCATGCATGGAGTTCCATGAGACAGAATGGTCCATATATGGAGTTCCATGAAACAGAATGGTCCATATATGGAGTTCCATGAGACAGAATGGTCCATACATTGAGTTCCATGAGATACATGCAGAATGTTACTTTACCAACATTACATTAGGTGGTTTATAGTGTCATCTTTCAGTATACTGGTGATATATGTCACTAAGCAACAGTAGACCCACCCCCGGGGCCAGGATTTTATACCGAAATAATTTTTAATCACTGGACACAATAGATTTGGAGAATCATGTAAAAACATTTACAGTTATGTTATAGTCATTACCCAACCTATATTCAACTCCCCACCCCCCCGGATACTTTTTATACCCTGACCAAAAAGTACCCCCCTATGAAAAATCTCATATTTGATTTCTGTATTTTTTATCCCATTGAGTTCAGGACTTGAACAGGACATTACAGGGGAATATTTATCCACTCCTACCCAACCAACCCCCACCCCCGGGGCCAGGAATTTATGCCAAAATAATTTGTAATCACTGGACACAATAGATTTGGAGAATCATGTTAAAACATTTACAGTTATGTTATAGTCATTACCCAACCTATATTCAACTCCCCATCCCCCGGATACTTTTATACCCTGATCCCCCGGATACTTTTTATACACGATACCAAATTGTACCCCGGATACTTTTTATATCCTGGCCCCAGGGGTGGGGATTGGTGGGGTAGGGGTGGATAAATATTCTCCTGTAATATCCTGTTCAAGTTCTGAACTCAATTGGATGGAAAAAAAAGAGAAAAAAATATTTTTCATAGGGAGGTACTTTTTGGTCAGGGTATAAAAAGTATCCAGGGGGTACATTTTGGTCGGGTGTATAAAAAGTATCAGGGGGGTGGAGAGTTGAGGATAGCTTGGGTAATGACTATAACATAACTGTAAATGTTTCTACTTGACTCCCCAAACCTAATTGTGTCCAGTGATTGAAAATTATTTTGGCATAATTTCCTGGCCCCGAGGGTGGGGATTTGTGGGGTAGGGGTGGATAAATGTACATAACAAGTTGATGTGTTGTTGCATGCCATTTACAGAACCATCCATTCAAAGTAACAATCAGAATTCAAAGATCAAATTACTATTGCATGTTATTATTAGTGATGAAACTTCCAAGACAAATATGGTATGTAAAAAATATTATATGGTGTCAAAACCAAGGCTTCTAGATTGTTATATATAATAGTAGCAGAAAATAACATGTGAAACCAGTGGTAGGCTTAAAAAGTATATTGTTATGTAGAAGATTCACAAGAAGTTGGTTCAACAATTAAATATTGTGCCGCTAACTATTTTGTTTGCAAGAACTTATTGTAAGAAGTTCGCAAGTAGTGGTGCGATAGCCACAAACATTCTTGTGATGTTGCAATTCATTGTGGCAAACAGCAGCAATTTCCTCACAAAGTTGCAAGAATATGTCTTGTTTAGCCACATTCTACATATAATCCAATGCTTTGCAACCACTGACAGAAAATTAGCATTTTATGAAAAATCTACATAATCTGATATTTACGATTGGTTGTAAACAGTTTCTAATGGAGGTACTTAAATTTCTGAACTGAGTCATGTTTTTCAGATTCTGTTTTACATTTCTGCTAACATTTCTTGCAACATTGCCATAACAGTTTGCAGGAGACCTTTCATTTCTATAAGGTGTTCTTCTGTACGTGTCATAATGCTAGCCAACAAGCTGCTAAACAATTTTAAGTCCGTCAATTTCTTTTTAAGCATTTCATAGATTAGAATATGATAGTCCCTAAGCTAGAGGTCATTAGGTATAATCAGATTAGACCACACAGTCTATGTGACTGTTACACAATTGGATACATATACATGTATGCTGAATAAATCACTCCAGGATGATGTAGACGAAAAATGGATGAGATTTTTGAGACTCGGCACAAGAATTTCACACACTTCCCTATCATAACAAACATTGATGTGATAGTGAACCCATTGCACTGCAACATCTTTAGCAGTGGATGAAATGTGTGACAAATTGATGACAGAATTATTGCGATATGGTTGCAGTATAAAGTGATAATGTTCGGTGATGCTATTGTATTGTTAAGTGGTGACATTTTAAACATAAAGGTGCACATGAGTGAGTTGTGTGATGTAAGTAGATCATGTGACAGATTCATCTTCTTCCTGGCAAAAATGAGAATTCACTTATATACATGTAGTGTGGGAGAAATTTATATTAAATCTTTTGGCATTGTGTTGCAAGCTTCTTATTTTAGAGGTTTTTAAATAGCTCATGAATTGCTGAAGAAACACTGATGAAATTACATTTGGTGTGCAGTATGTGATCTGTTTAGTAACAGTTGAAGGTCCAGGGCCTGATGTATTGGCTGACAACTGAGCCGGAGCCAGATTTACGTGGTGCAATTGCATCCTCTCTGTACTGGTATCTAACCATATACTACTGTTTGGGGAGGCATTACACGTTTACATCAAAACGAACACTTTTATCGTCATCAGAATTGAAAACGTTACATAAGATCAATTATCTGTTATAAAATCTCAAATATAGAATTTATATAGGACTGTTGAAAGCCCTTTTTTCAACTTTAAAAGTATCTATTCTATCTACAGACTTTTTCTGTCAAATGTTAAGAGCATTTTGGTAGTTATGTTGGTGAATGATTTCGGTATGTCTGAGATTTTCTTCCATATAATGCTTCGATCTGTCAACCTGGACTTCAAACACAAAATTACACACAAAAATCAATGAGGGTTTGTCAGTATTTAGATAGACGAGACAAATATTAGCCTGGTTGATATCGTGATGTATCTAGGGGTGCCCAGATTTCGTAGATTGACAGTGAGGCTGCTGACCTGCTGGTAGTGTAGATGTTCAGTTCTGTACATCATGTCTCCAGTGACAGGGCATATCCTGACCTGATCAAGCAAACATAAGTCACCTCTTCCCCTACCTGACCAAGGGTACAAGTTTGCCTCATCCCTTAAATATACCTCATCCCTTATGTACAGTCTCCAGTGAAGCAAGGCCCTCACCCTACCTGACCAAGGATACAAGTCTACCTCATCCCTTATATATGACCAAGGGTACAAGTTTGCCTCATCCCTTATATATACCTCATCCCTTATGTCAAGTCTCCAGTGTAGCAAGCCCCTTCCCCTACCTGACCAAGGGTACAAGTTTGCCTCAACCCTTATCTATACCTCATCCCTTATGTCCAGTCTCCAGTGAAGCAAGGCCCTTCCCTACCTGACCAAGGGTACAAGTTTGCCTCATCCCTTATATATACCTCATCCCTTATGTCCAGTCTCCAGTGAAGCAAGGCCCTTCCCCTACCTGACCAAGGGTACAAGTTTGCCTCATCCCTTATATATACCTCATCCCTTATGTCCAGTCTCCAGTGAAGCAAGGCCCTTCCCCTACCTGACCAAGGGTACAAGTTTGCCTCATCCCTTATATATACCTCATCCCTTATGTCCAGTCTCCAGTGAAGCAAGGCCCTTCCCCTACCTGACCAAGGGTACAAGTTTGCCTCATCCCTTATATATACCTCATCCCTTATGTCCAGTCTCCAGTGAAGCAAGGCCCTTCCCCTACCTGACCAAGGGTACAAGTTTGCCTCATCCCTTATATATACCTCATCCCTTATGTCCAGTCTCCAGTGAAGCAAGGCCCTTCCCCTACCTGACCAAGGGTACAAGTTTGCCTCATCCCTTATATATACCTCATCCCTTATGTCCAGTCTCCAGTGAAGCAAGGCCCTTCCCCTACCTGACCAAGGGTACAAGTTTGCCTCATCCCTTATATATACCTCATCCCTTATGTCCAGTCTCCAGTGAAGCAAGGCCCTTCCCCTACCTGACCAAGGGTACAAGTTTGCCTCATCCCTTATATATACCTCATCCCTTATGTCCAGTCTCCAGTGAAGCAAGGCCCTTCCCCTACCTGACCAAGGGTACAAGTTTGCCTCATCCCTTATATATACCTCATCCCTTATGTCCAGTCTCCAGTGAAGCAAGGCCCTTCCCCTACCTGACCAAGGGTACAAGTTTGCCTCATCCCTTATATATACCTCATCCCTTATGTCCAGTCTCCAGTGAAGCAAGGCCCTTCCCCTACCTGACCAAGGGTACAAGTTTGCCTCATCCCTTATATATACCTCATCCCTTATGTCCAGTCTCCAGTGAAGCAAGGCCCTTCCCCTACCTGACCAAGGGTACAAGTTTGCCTCATCCCTTATATATACCTCATCCCTTATGTCCAGTCTCCAGTGTAGCAAGGCCCTCCCCTACCTGACCAAGGGTACAAGTTTGCCTCATCCCTTATATATACCTCATCCCTTATGTCCAGTCTCCAGTGTAGCAAGGCCCTTCCCTACCTGACCAAGGGTACAAGTTTGCCTCATCCCTTATATATACCTCATCCCTTATGTCCAGTCTCCAGTGTAGCAAGGCCCTCCCCTACCTGACCAAGGGTACAAGTTTGCCTCATCCCTTATATATACCTCATCCCTTATGTCCAGTCTCCAGTGTAGCAAGGCCCTTCCCTACCTGACCAAGGGTACAAGTTTGCCTCATCCCTTATATATACCTCATCCCTTATGTCCAGTCTCCAGTGTAGCAAGGCCCTCCCCTACCTGACCAAGGGTACAAGTTTGCCTCATCCCTTATATATACCTCATCCCTTATGTCCAGTCTCCAGTGTAGCAAGGCCCTTCCCTACCTGACCAAGGGTACAAGTTTGCCTCATCCCTTATATATACCTCATCCCTTATGTCCAGTCTCCAGTGTAGCAAGGCCCTCCCCTACCTGACCAAGGGTACAAGTTTGCCTCATCCCTTATATATACCTCATCCCTTATGTCCAGTCTCCAGTGTAGCAAGGCCCTTCCCTACCTGACCAAGGGTACAAGTTTGCCTCATCCCTTATATATACCTCATCCCTTATGTCCAGTCTCCAGTGTAGCAAGGCCCTTCCCTACCTGACCAAGGGTACAAGTTTGCCTCATCCCTTATATATACCTCATCCCTTATGTCCAGTCTCCAGTGTAGCAAGGCCCTTCCCCTACCTGACCAAGGGTACAAGTTTGCCTCATCCCTTATATATACCTCATCCCTTATGTCCAGTCTCCAGTGTAGCAAGGCCCTTCCCTACCTGACCAAGGGTACAAGTTTGCCTCATCCCTTATATATACCTCATCCCTTATGTCCAGTCTCCAGTGTAGCAAGGCCCTTCCCTACCTGACCAAGGGTACAAGTTTGCCTCATCCCTTATATATACCTCATCCCTTATGTCCAGTCTCCAGTGTAGTAAGGCCCTTCCCTACCTGACCAAGGGTACAAGTTTGCCTCCTCCCATGTCGTCTCCCACCATACAAACAAGCCTACCCTGACTTGACTAAGGATATATTAGTTTGACCTCATAACACACTTGACAAGGTAGCTGGTAAGAGTGACAGTACAATGATCGCACTCAGTACCCTTTCAGTTATTTATTTCATTCTTTAGTATTTCCAATAAAAGTTCTGCAATCTGTTTTTCTTTTTGGAGATCATTAATCAAAGATAAACTCTTACTCAAAGAAAGTGTCCATTATGCTAAGTTTTGATTTTGGCAGTGGTACAGGGATCATTAATGAAAAGAATTTAAGAAACATTTGTAAACTGGGGCCTTTGATTTTAGTTAAAAATACCATCAGGTTATGATATATTGTGTTATGCGTTACCATTGGAACTATTATTTTATATTTGTTTAAGTCATTTCTATAGATGTATGTCTTATAAAACACATCTTGCAATGGGTTTTTTCAAGAACAGCTGTAGTTCCAACTTTCCATCTTTGGGTATTTCATGAAACAAGGACTCCTTAGGAGAGATATGAACAAATATGTAAAACGAAAATTCCAAATATCAAACTTGGGACCTATCAACTCTTAATCCTACACTTTACAAATGCTGTCTTCCAGGAATTGTAATTGCACAAAATTCACATGAAAGATGAATACTTTGCAAAGGGAAGTAACTCTAAAGCCCCCAAAAACTCCTTTTATTTTACTTTATCTTAAGAGTTTCCTTTCAAAGTTGGATAGAAAAATCAGCTTTAAAGCGGAAATATTATTTATGATTATAACTTGTGCAGTGGTACCCTTTACCTTATGATAACCAGAGCCATAAATCTGATCAGTTGTTGAAACCTTGATGTGCTGTACAAAAGGGTCAAGTAGATCAGGAGAGATAACTCTGGTTGACATTGATCGTGTTGGACAGTGGAGGGTTAGTGGGTATTGTTGTATGTCTGTAGACACAGCAGCTGTAGGTATCAGAGTTCTACACCACACTAGTCACTACTCTGTGCTGCTAGGAGCTCGGCTGTATAGTGGAGGTGTCAGTTATGCACAGGTAGTGCTTAGTTCCGTGTTTTACGTGGAAGTATAATACCCCGGTTGTTGACAGGTAAGTCAACTGTTTTTTACCTGTATTTTTTCTGACTTATATTTTCCCACTCACACTCATAAATTTACATGGGATAGGCAGCAGTTGAGACTGGTGGTTTACAGGTAAACTACAACAATATTTAACCACATTTGATCATTATGTATCATTCATAAACATTCATTTCCGATCATGCTCTATCTTCATGATAGGGAGAGCTGTACTGGATTCCATACATTCCAGAGAGGTATTGTGTGTTGGGTGTCTGTCACCTGTTTAAAAACTACATTACTGATTTTAGGACATCCTTTTATACCACATTGCTGCAAGTCAAAATCTTTTAAGGGACTAATGTTTAGAAATTTCACCTGTATAAGTTTACAAATGTATTGCTGTGTGTGGGACATACCTGTGTGGATATCCTTTTAAATTTGGCCTATTTCGGCCACATGTAAACACAGATACATACTCAGATTACACTAGGGGTAGAAGTGCCGGCAAATTTAAGGCGGAAGTGGATTGTAGGATGAAACTGGATTTATTTTGAAGGAAACATTACCGTGGTAATTGGTGGTGCCATTAGACCATCTAACTCGGACACATTACCACATGTACTATAAGTGGAGGGTAAGTCAACTACATATGTAGGTCACTATAAGTATCCATGTATTACTCTCTGACTCACCTGTCAACACCTGTCGGGGAGGAGGTACTGTGGTCAGTGTTAGGTCAGTCTTAACAATTCTTGTAAAGGGAACCATTGAATGTTAGAATTACCATAAGTACCCAGCGCTTGTACAGGTATTTGAATGTGAAGGTCAGTAACAGGTGTATACTGGTGTGTGTATATGTCAGCATGTGTATATAGTACATGTAGATCAGGAATATAGATATAGAGGATCAGACTGTATGAGTACTCTACTGTTCTGTGTTGTCCTGTCATATGACTGAGATTTTATATCCAACAACAACACGACAGCTTTAAGTCTGTTACACAATTTAACCGTGTAAATCTTTAAAAGTTTATATTTGGCACTAATCACCTTGTATAGGAAGATTGGGAGGTATATAGGTTTATCTTCTAATCAGCATACCTGCCATTACAAGTGTGCCTTAAACCTACATATTTGGCCAAAAATAGAATGCTTGCTTTGGTATGTTGTATTGTATTAATTTTTTGTCTTGAAGAGTATTCTCATTCAGCTATTGCCCTCACATTGCACGTATTACCTGGAGGTTCATTATGCTGAGTAAGGTAGGGTAAGGCTGTGACAGTGAGACCACTTAAATAGGTAGAATATGGCTGTGTTAGTGAGACCATTTAAGTAAGGTAGGGTATGGCTGTGTTAGTGAGACCACTTAAGTAAGGTAGGGTAAGGCTGTGTTAGTGAGACCACTTAAGTAAAGTAGGGTATGGCTGTGTTAGTGAGACCACTTAAGTAAGGTAGGGTATGGTTGTGTTAGAGAGACCACTTAAGTAAAGTAGGGTAAGGCTGTGTTAGTGAGACCCCTTAAATAGGTAGGGTATGGCTGTGTTGGTGAGACCACTTAAGTAAGGGAGGGTAAGGCTGTGTTAGTGAGAGCACTTAAGTAAGGTAGGGTATGGCTGTGTCAGTGAGACCACTTAAGTAAAGTAGGGTAAGTCTGTGTTAGTGAGACCACTTAAATAGGAAGGGTATGGCTGTGTTAGGGAGACCACTTAAGTAAGGTAGGGTATGGCTGGGTTAGTGAGACCACTTAAGTAAAGTAGGGTAAGTCTGTGTTAGTGAGACCACTTAAATAGGAAGGGTATGGCTGTGTTAGGGAGACCACTTAAGTAAGGTAGGGTATGGTTGTGTTAGAGAGACCACTTAAGTACAGTAGGGTATGGCTGTGTTAGTGAGACCCCTTAAGTAAGGTAGGGTATGGCTGTGTTGGTGAGACCACTTAAGTAAAGTAGGGTATGGCTGTGTTAGTGAGACCACTTAAGTTTGCTGAATTACCTATTGATTGTTGATCTTCATCAAATATTTATTTTTTATCAGTTCAATGTTAACCTGTACTCTACCTGATCGGTAGAAATGCTTCCCTAGGTGTTACAGTGTCAATGTGACCAGGTCAGTGTGACGTTGTATACCTGTGATATTGCTCCGGAGTAGGAATCAGGTGCTTAATTATTGAAGTAATGTGTCATGTATATGATTTTCTAGAGATAATTAAGTCTTATATTTACTATTTTTTAAGATTTGACGATGACCAAACCAAATTATATCCAACAACAACACAACAGCTGTAAGTCTGTTACACAATTTAACCTTGTAATGTTGAAGATTATGTTTGGCACTAATAAACACTAATGCATAGAATTTTCATAACTGATAATTACCTTGTTGAAAAATCATTGAGAAGATAAAGGGTGCTTAAGTTTGTAGCAATTTATTTTTCACTGGTGTTTAATTGTCTGGGATTTCATTTTCATCACATTCTGACTTCAGGTGCAGTTTTGGTTCTACTGTATGAACACATTAAGTAGTAATGGTGAACATTCAGATTGGCTGTTTGCAGGACATTATATTAGTAAGATTGTATTGTCTGGGGTAATATGTATTCATGATAGCACTCCATGTAAGATTTGATTCTAAATCAAAATCTCTCACAAGTAACTTTGTTTCTGACAAGTTTCAGTTGAGATATAATGTCATTTCATTTACATTTCTTTTTATTTAACAATTGTTCTTGTTTTAAAAGGATAAAGTCTCTGCAGGTCTCTCCCAGATATATATGTCTGAAGAGGAAATCAGTTTAAAGTGCATTATTTCTTTCCTTTTTTTCTGACATTGATTCAGTGATAGAATTTGGATCCTTTAGTACCCTAGGCCTACCGAAGTCTGAATGTGATTAACACTGTGATACATTACCGCCAGCCTGTGTCTGGTGATCAGAGGAGAAGAACTTAGAATTGTGTCCCTGTATTAATGACAGTCTAGGATTGGGAAGCTGCTTTGATTGGGTTAAGCATTTCTAGTTCGTTAAAGTGTTTGTAAGACTGGTAATGATCGCCTTTTTTTCTCTGTTGCCCCTTCTGCATGATTAGTCTGGCAAAGTTGGTCATTGATGAAATGCTTAAATAGGGTATACCCCCTTCTGGTGGTGAACACGTAGAAATTACTTTTCTGGTCTTATAAAAGCAATCGGGTTACAGCGCTGGTTACAATGACAGGAGCGCTGTGTGGGCCTATATAGGCTTAGTCCTCGAGAGCAGCCAGGTTCTTGTGAATAAAGTGGCTAACAGGCTAGTTTTTGAGGACCACTGGCTAAATCAGGACAAACTGGGCCTGAATAAAAATCTTTCCAGGACCTGACTGGCCCAACAGTAGACAAACATGGCCATATGTACATGCTCTGATACCTAGATACATGTATTAAATCATTTATTTGAAATGACACATGAAAGAATGTTTGCCTTGAAGCTTATACGGGATTGGTTTCCGCTACAATTCCTGTTTATGTAGAATAGACCAGTTAGAAGCATGATTAGTTGGCTCAGGGGACCTATTGGTAATGAGTTCTACTCTCTAACACAGGGCAAATATATTGGGCACTATTTCTGCAACAGAGTTTCTGTTTATAAGGTGTTTTGTGTGACATTGTCCTTTAGGACTGTTGAGTGAATGGATGTTTGTTGCTGAGTAGAACTGTGTGGAACTCCAACACCTGATGATCTCAGATGATCTTATCAGTTAGCTCCTTGTTCTTTAAGCATTCTAGCTATGTACCATCCTCTTGATATCTGACCAGAGTACTTTCTGGTGTATTGTTAGCTTCATTAGGAGGGAAATTAGAGTATACCTATTTCTTCTCACTGTAAACATTAAACATTTTCATAATTTGTTTAAAACTGATGAAAGTTGGAAAAAAACCGGCAAGACTTGACATGGGATGTAGTAATGGCAATAATAGATTTTGGCAAGATTTGGAAACTAAGCACATTGTGAACAAACACGTTTTGATGGAAGAAAAGTTGAATTGAAGTAGTCCGAGACATCTTTAATTAGTCAGCAATAGTAGACAGGTACTTTTACTGTGTGTTGCTCTGTAACTACCTGTTTAAGGAGTGACTGGCATGGGAAGACACCTCACAGATGTGTTTCCTTATACACTATTGTTAAGAGGATACCTAATCCGATGTTACAGATACATCGTAATGGGTGCCACCATCACCAGTACATTCATGTGTATTATGTGAGCTAGCTAGGCTTGTGTGTTAGTGGCCCCTATGCATTCATTCTCCTACAAAATGTACTATAAGCTTATCACCCAGTGACTTTCGAAGACTGAAATTTAATCTCTGGGATCAAACTTTAGGTAACACTTGTTGTAATTTTCTATGAGCATTACCTGGAAGTTTATTAGAACCTGTACAGGTAGTGGTTGTACCTGGAAGTTTATCAGTACCTGTACAGGTAGTAATTAGGTTTTACCTGAAAGTTTATCAGTACCTGTACAGGTAGTAATTAGGTTGTACCTGGAAGTTTATCAGTACCTCTAAAGGTAGTAATTATGTTGGGAATGGATGAAAAGGAAGTATTGCATGTTTGCTTCCTCATTTTACTATTAAGTTGTTTTAAATTGAGTTCACAGTTTTCATCTATGACCTTTCTTAGACACAAATTATGAATATTTGTATTTGTCACTCCTTCATTGGTGACTGTAACAAAACCACATAAAACACAGGTAGTTCACCTTAGCAACTGGATACAGCGGTGACATTGAAAAAGAAGGCCATCTTCTGTACATGGCTTCATTTTACTGTTTTACACTATGCAGTATAAAATAAAAAAGGGTAAGTGTATGTGAACAAGCCCAGCCTCCCAGGGGAGTTTCTAGTGAAGGACTGCTGTTTTGTAGGATGTCTTATAGCCACATTACATTGAGAACAGGTTATTGTACTGGGCATACATACTGAACCGGTGGTGTGAGTTTGTTGTAGTTAATACAACACTCAAAGGTTTAATCTACAGAAGATTTACTGTCAACGATATATATTCGTGTGTATAGATAAATATGGTGTCTTTCATATAACTTGTCCACACCTTGTTTAGGGAAGCATATATATATAGCTTCCAACATATTAATGAGTGGAGTATGTGGTGTCCCAACCTTAATGAAAGCAGTATATTGTACCCATACCTTAATGAGGGTAGTTTGTGGTGCCCACACCTTAATGAGGGTAGTTTATGGTGCCCACACCTTAATGAGGGTAGTTTGTGGTGCCCACATCTAATGAAGGTAGTATATGGAGTCCGAACCTTAATGAGGGTAGTTTGTGGTGCCCACACCTTAATGAGGGTATTTATGGTGCCCACACCTTAATGAGGGTAGTCTGTTTTGTCCACACCTTAATGAGGGTAGTTTATGATGCCCACACCTTAATGAGGGTATTTATGGTGTCCACACCTTAATGAGGGTAGTCTGTTTTGTCCACACCTTAATGAGAGAGTAAATGACAGATACCTCAATGTTCATATGATAAAAATAGGCTTTGGAAGGGTAAGATAGTGTGTCTACATCTTAAACAATGTATGTTTCCTCCCACATTTTGATGAGGGTACACTCTTGTCCCCTGATATGATGACAGAATGCACTTGTGCCCATATATTGATGAAGTAAGGATAATGCGACAGTGTACACACCCTGAGGAAGGCACATGTATGACATTGTGTCCACATCTTATAAAGTCCACATATAATGGGAGTAGGCTATATAATACTCATACATCGATTATAAATGTTCTGTAGTAGCAAAACTGTTGATGTCAGTGTAAATTAAAACCTTGGTGAGTGAGATGCTTACAGACACATTGATTAGAGTAAGATGCTATGCCAACACTCTAATGAGGATAAGATGCTATGCCCACACTCTAATGAGAGTAAGATGCTATGCCCACACTCTAATGAGAGTAAGATGCTATGCCCACACTCTAATAAGAGAATGATGCTATGCCCACACTCTGATGAGGGTAGATGATATGCCCAAGCTCTAATGAGAGTAAGATGATATGCCCACATTCTGATTAGGGTAAGATGCTATGCCCACCCTCTGATAAGAGAAGGATGCTATACTCACACTTGGATGAGGGTAATATGCTATGCCCACACTCTAATGAGAGTAAGATGCTATGCCCACACTCTAATGAGAGTAAGATGCTATGCCCACACTCTAATGAGAGTAAGATGATATGCGCACACTCTGATGAGGGTTAGATGCTATGCCCACATTCTGATGAGAGTAATATGCTATGCCCACACTCTGATGAGAGTAAGATAATATGCCCACACTCTGATGAGGGTAAGATGCTATGCCCACGCTCTGATGAGGGTAAGAAACTATGGCCACACTCTAATAAAGGTAAGATGCTATGCCCCACTCTGATAAGGGTAAGATGCTATGCCCACCCTTTAATGAGAGTAAGATGCTATGCCCACACTCTGATTAGGGTAAGATGCTATGCCCACACTCTAATAAGAGAATGATGCTATGCCCACACCCTGATGAGGGTATTATGATATGCCCACACTCTGATGAGGATAAGATAATATGCCCACATTATGATGAGGGTAAAATTATATGCCCACACTCTGATGAGAGTAAGATGCTATGCCCACACTCTGATGAGAGTAAGATGCTATGGCCACACTCTGATGGGGGCAATATGCTATGCCCACACTCTAATGAGAGTATTAATAAAGATATGCCCACACTCTGATGAGGGTAAGATGCTATGCCCACACTCTAGTGAGGATAAGATGCTATGCCCACACTCTGATTAGGTTAAGATGCTATGCCCACACTCTGATAAGGGTAAGATGCTATGCCCACCCTTTAATGAGAGTAAGATGATATGCCCACACTCTGATGGGAGTAAGATGTTATGCCCACACTCTGATGAGGGTTATATGCTATGCCCACACTCAAATGAGAGTATAAATAAAGATGCTATTTCCATACTTTAGTGAGGTTTGGCTGTTGTGTCAATACTTTAATAACGTTCGGCTGTTATTCCCACAATTTGGTGAGGTTGGGATGTTATATATGTTTGCACTTGACAAAGGTTAGGACATTGTGTCCGTACTTTGATAAGGGTGGGATGTTTTGCCCACACTGTGATGAGGTTAAGATGATGTGTTCATACCTTGATGAAGAAAGAGTGTTACACGATCACTTTGGTGAGAATGAAATGTTGACAACGCCTTGATGAGGATAGGATGTTATGCCTACATGTTGCTGTGTTGTGCCCATAGGTTACCTGTCAGACAGATCTTTGACGGGACTTAAAACCATTGTCCCACATACAATATTGATAAGATGTCTGTGTGGAGCAACCTGGCAACAATAGAGGACAAACAAATCAATTTCTTACATAATTCCAGAACACTATATCATAGTATTAAATCTAAGTATGAGTACATTGTTCTTATAACGTGCTTTTGTAATCCTTTATCATACAATAATATGGGTGACCGCACACCGTGATATAACAATAACGAAGACAGAATGTAATTATAAATTCCTTTTACTGTGAGATAATTATCATCAATCTTCTGTTACTTATATAGTCCTGATGGATATTTTTTTTATATCTTAACCTCTTGTTCTCTGAAAGTTTATGGTCTCCACTGACTTTGAGTCCTACTGTAGTTTATTGCCCAGTGTAGATTTGTACCTGTAGCTGCTGGCAGTGTAACATATCTCTTTAGCTTTATATAAACAATGGCCATGGGTTATACTCCTCTCAGTAGTATATGTTTAGGTCATCTTGTTCTAGTTATCTGATGTGGTCAGTTTGACCACCAAGCTATTTACATCACCGCTATTTACATCACTGGTACTGCACTAGTACAGGCAATTACCATGCTAATTGTGGTGCTTACAGTACCGCAGTCATTGACTAGGCACATGCACAGTGTAAATACAGGTAGGATATATACCGTGTCTAGTTACAGACTAGGATATCTATCATGAATTCCCCTCCATCTGTAAGTCAGTTATTCCAGTTTTATTGCTACATGTTAACTCCTACCCCATTTAAACCTGTTAAGGTGTCTTGTCACATGATTGTTATTACTTCTGCCCCATTTCAGCCTCTGAGTTTTGTCATTGTTATGATGACTCCTACCCCATTAAATCCAGCAAGTTTTGTCATGGCTGTAACGACTTCAAGTGTAAGAGGTTTCGCTATCTTATTATGTACATGAATACGTTAGCATACTCATACAGTCTGATTATATACAAGTAATGTTCTTTTATGTGTCTGTCTGAATGTAGGTACATGTATAAATTAGGGGATACAGTTGTGCAGAAGGACTTAAGGCTTGGTATGTTGATGACTGGTTAGCTTGATAGGCTACAGTGCTTAATTACAGATCGGAGGTCCCAGGTTTGAATCCTGTGCTGGCCCTATTCTCTGTTACAGTGGTTTTGGTCAAGTTTAATGGAAAATATGATACAAAATATTAATTTATTAGGAGGATTAGATGCTTTGTACATAAATAATATTGATGCAAATTAGATCTTGTTGCACTATGGATTTTAATTTCTAAAAATATCTTTAATATGTATTTATAGTTTTTAAATGGCTAGGTTTCGCAGCCACACACTGTGCTGATGTACAGCAGATGTACAATGTTTTATCTCGGCATTAACATGTCTGGTATGTAAATAGTTACAGTTTAAATTGGGTGTATGACAAATTATGTACCCTCTGACTTCTAATGAACTGTAATCTGTAAACATTACTTAGAGCTTTTGAGAAACGTGCATTTTGATCAAAATTGTAATGCCTTATAGATTCTATTATCAAAAGGTTTCCAAATTTACAGTAGCCTTAAGTATATTGTAAGTTGTTAAGGTTAGAATCACTTTAACTGCATGTATAGTGTAGGTATACAGACCCTATTGCCTGCTCACAGTGATTAGGTCCACCACCCAATCCATTACTTACAGTTAATCACTGTTGGGGTATGGCTGTAGTTTCATCGATGGCCACATGACCTCTAATTGCTGCCAACAGTGATTTAGACTCTTTTTATACTTGTTGTTTTCAGATTAACAATTTGTGAGGCTGGTGAGCTAAAACCATCTCTGTTTTTAGTGATGCGGGACTACATAAGGCTGTAAACAGATTAAACACCAGGTAAGTAGCAATATTTACTTCCCAGTGATGGCTGCAGTTCCAGTATCTGGTAACAGATAGGGGACTTATAGCCCAACACATGGGTCCAGCTACAGGCCAAACATCGGAGGGCTTTATACAACATAAATGTATCAGTGTTTTAGAGTTATCAGTGCATCCTAGACAGAGAGTATACACATCGAACGACAGGGCGGACATACCTGGATGTCAGAAATAAATTATTCTGATATGCACTGATACATTTTAATCAAAACTTGTAAACATACTCACTTATCCATGTCTAAAAAAACTCAAGTGATATATTTTAATTTAATGTTTTGGCAGCTTGAGCAGTCTTCTTTAAACAAGGGGATCTGTATATATATTATAAACTCAGGGATGTATTATATATACTGGGGGTATTTGCTGTCTTCATTATAGTCAAGGGGGAACTCCTGTCTACATTATATACAGGGGGAGGATCTCCTGTCTACATTATATACAGGGAGGGGGTCTCCTGTCTACATTATATACAGGTGGTGGATCTCCTGTCTACATTATATACAGGGAGGAGGATCTCCTGTCTCCATTATATACAGGGAGGGGGATCTCATGTCTACATTATATACAGGGGGGGGGTCTCCTGTCTACATTATATACAGGTGGTGGATCTCCTGTCTACATTATATACAGGGAGGGGATTTCCTGTCTACATTATATACAGGGAGGGGGATCTCCTGTCTACATTATATACAGGGAGGAGGATCTCCTGTCTCCATTATATACAGGGAGGGGGATCTCATGTCTACATTATATTCAGGGGGGGGGATCTCCTGTCTACATTATATACAGGGGGGATCTCCTATCTACATTATATACAGGGAGGAGGATCTCCTGCCTACATTATATACAGGGAGGAGGATCTCCTGTCTCCATTATATACAGGGAGGGGGATCTCATGTCTACATTATATACAGGGGGGGGGTCTCCTGTCTACATTATATGCAGGGAGGAGGATCTCCTGTCTACATTATATACAGGGGGATCTCCTGTCTACATTATATACAGGGGGGGGGTCTCCTGTCTACATTATATGCAGGGAGGAGGATCTCCTGTCTACATTATATACAGGGGGGGGGTCTCCTGTCTACATTATATACGGGGAGGGGGTCTCCTTTCTACATTATATACAGGGGGGGGGTCTCCTGTCTACATTATATGCAGGGAGGGGGTCTCCTGTCTACATTATATACAGGGAGGGGATCTCCTGTCTACATTATATACAGGGAGGGGGGGTCTCCTGTCTACATTATATACAGGGAGGATCTCCTATCTACATTATATACAGGGAGGAGGATCTCCTGTCTACATTATATACAGGGAGGATCTCCTGTCTACATTATATACAGGGAGGGGGGGGTCTCCTGTCTACATTATATACAGGTGGTGGACCTGAGCCTGTCCTTATCATATACAGGGGTGGAGGTAGGGATTCTCTTTTCATTATCTACATGTTGTAAGGAGAACTCCTGTGCATATTTGATACAGGGCGGGCAGATTTCTTGTATTCAGTTTATATGTTTCCTGTCTTCTAAGAACGTATATTGTCATGTGTTATTAATTGAAAAAGGACCACTAACTGACTGTTAGTTATTTAAATGTGACCTGTTTGTAAGTATATATATGCTAGTCTTCGTGTTTTGCTTTATTTATACGTCTTTATATATAGCCGTACTAAGAGGTCAGTGATGATCTAGGAGTGGATTTAGGGTTGTACCTGTTAGTACCATTGAGATGGATATCGTCCTGGATGATGATCATGCAGGCAGGACGTCTCAAAGGCTTAAGTAATAAAGTGATTGGAAACATTCATATTTCCGCACCAGGAACATACATGTAGTATTTTTTGTATCCTAAGCACCATTAGTTATTGCCTGTTTTGTAATGTTTACCTAAAGTCTGGTCATCAGTGTATATGTGTAACATGTGATGCTGAAGTGATGGATATCCTTTTATTTTTAGCTGACATATGTTCATGAATAAATTTCACGAGGAAATTATACGTATACTGTATTTTTTACACACTAAATTATTTCCATATATAACTCAATGTCTTTGTTTCAACCTGAATAGATGTTCCATTCAGATTGTATGAAAAAGATATTCTGACAATAAAGACTGATTAAAAGGAATGTTTATTAACATAAAGAAGCTTCTGTTCCTTATAAGTTGAGTAAAACCAGATTTAGGGTGTGATGCTTTATCTTGCTGTAGTGATAGGTCCTGTCTATCTGCTGCCACAGGAAGTCTACTCACATTGTTGGGAATAGAAACTGATATAAGGATTTCGGTGAAATACACAGGGTCAGACTAAAGTTCAGTCCTGCATCAGCCTCAACTTCCGTGCCAGAATTACTTTATGGCAACATGACAGATGAAGACTTCTTTCACAAGAAAATAATAAATTAATGATATATACATAATTCATGTAAATCTAAAACTTTTGTCATATGGCTTCTTGATAACCTTTTGGCTGTAAAGAAGAAATCACATTACTAAAATTGCAAGCACCTAGCTGAAAGACACTAGCTGTCATGTGGTATCTGTGGCGTTAAATATTGACAAAGGGTACATGGCTAGTCTCAGGATTAATATGTTATGTCTGCTGTCTAACCAAATATAGAGGTTCTGTCTGTGATTTATGAAATATACATCTGATAAAATGTGAATAATCCTGGAGATATTTCGCAAACAGTCCTGGATCTTGTGTTATTAATTCATCACATTTCTATATTGGAAACCAATATTTCTCAACAAATATTGTCCGGTGCCGTCCTCTGGGAGTCTGTCCATGTAGTGGCTCCCTTAAGCCAATTACACCCGAAGGACAGCAGTGTTTCAGGATGCATACAGATTTATTCAGAACAGCAGGAATATTGAAATGTTGGTAATGGCCAGACAAATTGAGGACATGAGTTGTTATGGAGGGTGATTAATAGGATGTTAATGGTAACAATGTTACCAGAGGGTGATTTACTGTAATACTAGTAACAAAGTTTGTTACTAGAGCGTGATTAATAGGATGTTATTGGTAACAAAGATTGCTACTAGAGGGTGATTAATAGGATGTTATTGGTAACAATGTTACCAGAGGGTGATTGACTGGGTAATACTAGTAACAAAGTTTGTTACTATAGGGTGATTAATAGGATGTTCATGGTAACAATGTTACTAGATGGTGATTAATAGGATGTTACTGGTAACAGTTTGTTACTAGAGGCTAATGTAATGGGATGTTATTGTTAACAAGGTTTGTTAATAGACAGTTATTAATGGGATGTTATTGTTAACAAGGTTTGTTAATAGACAGTTATTAATGGGATGTTATTGGTAACAAGGTTTGTTAATAGAGAGTTATTAATAGGATGTTATTGGTAACAAAGATTGTTACTAGAGGGTGATTAATGGGATATATAAACTTTATTTATTTTACAACAATTATGAAACAAGTTATTTCAACTTATATTAATCACTCTTGCTGGCCCGGATGTTAGTGCGTGAGGGGTCTTAGTGTGGGAGGAAACCGGAGTACCCGGAGAAAACCCACGTGATCGGGCAGGTGACCCCAACCTATCACGTCCGATCGGGGAATCGAACCCCGGCCGCCTTGGTGAAAGGCAAGTGCGCTATCCACTGCACCACCCGACCACCCAATGGGATGTTATTGGTAACAAAATTTGTTACTAGAGGGGGATTAATAGGATGTAAATGGTAACAATGTCACTAGAGGGTGATTTACTGGGTAATACTGGTAACAAAGTTTGTTACTAGAGGGGGATTGATAGGATGTTCATGGTAACAAATGTTACTAGAGGGTGATTAATAGGATGTTACTGGTAACAAAGTTTGTTAATAGACAGTTATTAATGGGATGGTATTGGTAACAAGGTTACTAAAGAGTGATTGACATGATAAAACTGGAAATAAATTTTGTTACTAGAGGGTCTAAATAGGATACTTATTGGTAACAAAGATTGCTACTAGAGGGGGATTAGTATGGTGGTTTGGTAACAATGTTACCGGAGAGTAATTGACTGGATAATACTAGTAACAAAGTTTATTCCTAGAGAGAGAGAGATGGACAGAATGTCACTCATAACATTTTTGTTACAAGAGTGTGATTAATAGGCTGCTATTTGTTACAATAAATGTTTTGTTAGTAACCATTGATAGAAAGACAATACTTGGTAGCATTGTTTTGTTACTTGAGATTGATTGTTTAGGTAATGCTGGTAACAGTGTATTATTACAAGTCCAAACAGTCAATACTGTTATTCTCTCTACATCCTAAGATGACAGTCTTTCTCTATTCAATCCTGCCAATGCCTACTCAAAGTCTTTTACAGAATGACTGTTAATCACTTTCATCTCCAAAGATTCACTCGTATTTGCAAGTACAGTTTATCAAGAATTGGATTTCCTTGGGAATATTCAAATTAACAAATATATGGTTAAGTTTGACATTTAATCATAAAACATAGTTTTCTATATGAATAATGAAATATAGAATTTGAGGATTTTAAGACTCTTTCATGCTCAGGGTGTAGGATAGGGCCAAGGGTTTTGCCAAATTTGAAAATCCCGAGGGTGGAATTTCCCTATCCTGCACCCTTGGGCATGAAAGAGTATTTTCTCTCATTCCAACCACCAGAATAAGCTCAGAAACCATGAAAATTAATCACATCTTTCTTACATGTACGGTAAATAATATATCATAAAAGGTTTCAATTTCATCACGTCGCCTTTTCCGCATTGCGGCATCAGAGAGTTCCAAATTTGTGATTTCACGTCATTGTCGAGCCATTGGGACGTCACGTCACATGAAATGGGGTGTAAGATAGAAATTTCCTACACCCCTTTCTTACCCTGGACAGCTCTATCTTACACACAAGGAAATGAGAGAATATGATTTATTGCCAGAAGACAAACATCTTCTCAGTAATATTAGCAGAAAGTATCAGATACTATACACATGTATTTGTCCTTCAAAAGCCCTACCTAACTCTATACCACACTTTACCTGTGTTAACCAGACAAATTACACAAATGAAGTGAGATGTTGTGGATGTGAAATGTGATTCTACGTAGACAAATCTTCATGACTTATTTATCATTACCAATAACATCATCAGATTCAGTCAGTGTATCCGCCTGTCCAGCCAAGACAGGTCCTGTGGTCCTATATACATGTATAGTCCTCTCTCTTGTCCTTCATGGTCAGGACAGACCTTTACCAGCCAGACAAATGTTCCCATCATATGCCACACATTCATCATTATCATCTGGTATTGGTTCTTAGGTGAAGGTTTCAAATGAAAAAGTAGTAAATAGTGAATGTCATAGCTTTTTTTTTAGAGTAAGTGTACATGGTTTGGCTGTGATGAAGAATTACCAGGTAAAAGTTGAAATTGATGGGCACAGTTGTGATATACCACTCATACCAGGTTAGAACTGTATAGTGATTATTTCTACTGTATGTAGTGTTATATTAACTGTATAACATTCATATTTACTGTATAATGTTTATATTTACTGTATAGGACTTTAATATTTTGAAAGTAAAGCATTTATATACACAAATTGCATTGATATCTAATGTATAGCATTGAAATTTAGTGTATCGCATTTATATTCAGAGGTATAAGCTGCCTGCAAAATGCACAATAATATATAACCCTGTGAATTTGTTACCATTCTAACATAGTTAGTAAATCCTTGATTGTGTCCTATTGACGGTCTTGAAATTAAAACCCTGTAATTAGGTCAAAACCACACACATTTTTGACCTCACAAGATTGAAGTGCTATACATTATATAAAGTTAATTGTGGTTGAGGTTAAGATTGATGGTACTGTGTTTGATTTATGGTACTAGATCCTGACATTGGGATGGGAACCTATTACTAGCCGGAACACACTGTGAAGGAAATGTGTACTTAGATATGATGTATGGTAGGTATATCTGAGAAATAACAGTAAAACATCACTTTATCACTGGGGAATCACACCAATTGTGTAATCAATATATGTAATGGTTGTAGTTTGAGATGATAACTTAACAATTTTACATTGATTTATTGTCTTATGGCCAAGTAGTTTAATTGCGGCAAGGAAATGCTTCTCTGTCACAAAAGTTCCCTAGCCAATAACTTAGTTGTGTTTACTTCTGCTGCCTGTCACAGAAAAATATTGGTTCTGTTTTAACTTCACCTTTATATAGTTTTGACAAATAGTTGCACAATGCGATAAATATGTTTTTCTGGTGCCTTCTTTATTTTTTCCAAAAACTTTGTCATGACAAATCCCTTGTATTGTTTGTTATTGTGATACACAGATACATCCTAGATGTTTGAATGTCTACCTCTATGTTAACTGCGCTGAAGAGTACCTGACTAGTCAGTTTTACATATCACTTTTGAACATAGGAGTAGCTTGAAATAACACAATTTGTAATGCAATAATATTTAAAACATCTATCTAAATTAATTCATCCTGATAAAATCTAGAAACCATTATGTATCACTAGAATTCACTTATATGACAATGTTTAAAACTTACTTTTTGACATTTTTTTTGTCGAAAACTTCATATGAATAGTTTGATAAAAACCAAGGCTTCATGGCAGACTTGGATTGGTTTGACAGACATTGTGGCAACCTCTGATGGTTTGAGATCCACTATGACTTATAAATAAGTTTTTTGCTTTACATTTGCTGATTAGTTCTGTTAACAAAATCATGTATGACTGGATTTATGTGACAAATTTCTATCACAGCAAGTGCCATTTAATCACAATAAAAATACTTTTAAGTAATGTTGTTTAATTTCATTGCCTAACTGCCATTAACTAGAGCCAAAGGGATAGACAACACAATTAGGTAATGGGACATTGATAAGGGGTCACAGTTAATGAATATGGGTGCTTTGACTTCCCGTCCTGGGGTCAGGCCTTGACTTTTGACTTTGGGTCAGGGTTTTTTGTTTCGCCGCCACAAAGTAGAAGCGAGACTTTGGTGTTGCTTTTCTGGCAGCGACAGCGTCAACATTGAGTTTTTGAGTTTAAGTTACATGTAGTTTCACTGATAGTATAAGTGCTAGACCTACCAAACTTGGACAATAGATGCATCTTAGATAGTACTTCTCAGCCCATACATCAAATGCTGGATGTGGCCTACCTTTCATGGTCCATTGACTTTGTCAGCATCTCCATCAACATTGAGTTTTTGAGTTTAAGTTAGTTTCTCTGATATATGTGCATTGATGGTCAAAGCGGGGCATAGGCGAGACATATCAATCCAAATGGCTTGTTATATAGAGTGATTCTTCTAAATAGGGAGTGTGTCTCCTGGCCTCTGGTCAATGATATTTTTATATGGAGGGTGTTCTGACTTCCTGTCCTTGTTACATATATAGGGTGCCTGGTCTATAGCATACCTGTGGAGTTTCAGGGACATTATCATCACAGCTCGGCCAACTGCACTTGACCTGGACACAATCTGGTAGGCTGGAGGCTGATTGAGCTCAGGTCAGGAGATGCTGTCAGCCTGTGTGATATTGATCCATAAGATTAAACAGCTCAATTGGAAAGATTGAGAATCAAAGTGAACATGATTAATATTACAGGTATATCTGTACATTTGAGAGGTCTTTTCTTCAGTCCAGCAGGGTCTGTTGTACTTGTAAGTTTGAGAGTCTAAATCCTACTCAAGGAGGTCATAGTAAGTCCAGGTAAGTCAGATCAACCAGGGTCTGTTGGTGCACCACTGGTACTGATTATATTGACCCCAGTGGAGGCTATAGGTCCATAATAGTCTGGACTTGTCCCTTTTGGAGGTCTCAAGTCCAGCTCACAGAGTATACAGGTATATGTGCATCTTTGATAGATCTTTTGGAGTAATCATTTGAGACCTTACAGAGTTCAGGTTCCTAGGTGGACATGGCTACCAGTCCCTAAGATTTTATGAAGAATTTCTCAACTGCAGTTTACTACTAGCTTATCTTCCCATAGTTTAGAACTCTAGAATCAGACATCGAAGTGATAAAAATATGACAGTGATTTTTTTCTAAATAATTCAATATTCTAGAGACGGGGGCCTGTCTAGTCCATAGAGTGTGAAAACAGGATGAAGTTGAAGTTAAATGGTAGACTAAAAAGTCTTTCTGGTCCAAGATTCTCTTTTCTGAAATGTGATGCCGTGGTTTAGGAGATTTTCTGGTTGAAGAGATTTTTGTGGTCTGAGAAACTTGTTGTGGTTTGAGAGATTCTTTGGATCAACACTTCTGGTTATCTAAATTCAGGACTTGGTCGTTCTCCTGACAACATGACTGTTTGTTACTTAGTATGAATTTAATGGTAGCAAAATGATATTCCAGGAAGACATTCTGCTTCTATAATAATAAATGATTGGCATTTAACTCTGTTCCTTATAGCCTGGGTCAGTGTATATGTGTTACTCAGATTAGCCATGCAGACCCAGGGATGCTGTACTTATTGCTCCACCTTATGCCCTGCATGCATGCTTCAATCCTTGTGTGTGTGTGTGTAGTTTCATTGCTGTTTTGTGTGATCTGTTGATATTTTCATTTCTTGGACAATGTCCAAATTCCAAATACATACCTGAATTGATAGTCATTGCTAGTTTCCCATGGTGGCATGAAGGATAGATGCTGAATTGTATTGGTTGAATACAGACCCTGATCAAGGTAAATAGTATAGGTCTAAGCAGTATAGGTAATGGTGTACCTGTAATTACAACAGGTTGCCCCAGGTAAAGCTGTTGTTCCACTGGGAATAGTTGTGGTAAGGCCCAGGTGTAAAAATGAATGAAATACCTCAAGTGCTCTACATAATTCACATGTTACGACACTACATTTATTTCCCATTGAAGAAATCAGTTGTACACCCACCTAGTGTTTCATCGTGCCTACTGCTGCTCATATATGTATAGATGACCTATGTTTCTGTGTATTGGAAGGTCTGCACACAATCCAGCTCATCTTCAGATTGGTGAGTAAACTAACATGAATACTTTTTTGGCAGAAAAAGTTATCAGTCTTTTATAATCGTTCACAGTGGTGTCAGATTGTATTGATAGCTGCTTAGTTACCTTTAATTAAGGTAAGTGAGTTTGAGTTATAAAAATAAGATGTTTAAGGGAATATGTATACAGCGTTGGATAATTATCAGTAAAGTCAGTCTTTTATAGGAAGTCGGGTACCTTTTTGGATTTTGACAAAATAATTAATTGGCAATTCTATATAATGTATTTCACTGAAATGAATCTAAAAAAAAAATTTCGATCCTAACAGATAAGTCTTGTAAAGTTTTATGAAAATAATTAGATTTTTGTGTATTTTATGTATTATTGATGAAATCATGAAAAAAATGAACATCACAAATGTTCTTAATACGCTAATAGGGACAGTCAGTGACTTATAGTCATATAGTGGCATCACAACGGTCAATTGGTTATAGTATCCGTCTAGAGTTCAGATATCCCTGGTTCAAATCGCAGTCTTGTCATGCATTTTTCCGATCCTGCTACAGTGATGTGATGACCAATCTATTTTGCAAGTACTGGGTGAATGCTTGGCAAGGGAGTACCCAAACCTGGGTTGTAATTAGTGTTGTCTTTGGGGACAAAGTCTTAGAAAAAAGGAGGGAGGAATGTAGCGGAACTGAATGGGGTCAATAACTGGGGCGACCAGGTAGCTCAATCAGTAGAGCGTCTTTCTATAGAGTTCAGATGTCCCAGGCAGGTTCAAATCTCAGTTTGGCCATGCAATATTCCTCTCCTCTTACGTTATGAACATATTAAAGCCAATGTACAACTTAAAGAAAAAGGTAGAAATGTCACTTCAAGGTCATTTGATACAGTGTAGTTTTGGACTTTAACTTCACAATTAATGTTTCAGTAATTGAATAGTATAGTTAAGGTAAGGCTGTGAATTTCTGTACAAATATTTTGATCAATTAAAACAGCAACCTCAATAACATGGCATGTTTACCAACAATGGTGTATTGGACGTGTGTGTTGAAGTGAAACTTACCACACGGATACCAATCAAAGGAGATCATATTTCTAAAAAATATCAAGCTTTTAAATCCGTTCTTGAATAGGAATGTTCCTGAGGTATTAGGGAGTTTAGATGAAGGTTTTATTTTGTGAATGACTTGTAATTTTCTGTATACAATGAAGGCTCTGTTATAAAAGGAACATTGTTGTTGGACATTTGTGAAATAATAAGTGTGTATAGACAGAACTTTCTCTTACCCTGGACAGGTGTATCCGCACTTTTACCGGTGTGAGATTTCCTTGTCTCACCCTAGGGTTGAGACAGGGGGAATCCCCTATTCCTAACAATGGCATGACATCACTTTAACAATACAATGACGTCACGTCAGCAATCCATCAACGTCACGTCAACCCTGAATTTAGCATGTAACGTTATCATTACATTGTGCATATGATACACAATGAAAGAACAGGGTAAGAGAAAAAGAATCATTCACCCCCCTTGTGGGTGAGATAGTGGAATCTCAACCCTCGGGGAAAGATTCTTTAGTTGCCAAACACTCGGCAAAGCCTCGTGTTTGGCAGCTTAAGAATCCTCTCCCTCGGGTTGAGATTCTCCTATCTCACCCCCAAGGGGGTGAAAGATTCTATTAGTATTTCACATATATATATATATGATACTAGGAATTGACCTGATGCAGTAAAACAAGAAGTGTTAAAATGATCAAAGGACTTGGAATGAAAAAAGACTTCATAGAACATTGTAAATCTACTTATTTTAGTTGTAATATGATTTTAGCAGTAATCTTGTTATAGTCTTATTTAAGTAGAGTACTTTAACAAAGTATTAATACCATGATACCCATTTCCAAACTAAGTACATTTTCTCAAGGAAATAGTTGGTGTGATCTTAGGACTGCACTTATAGAATAGATATATCATGAGTAATCCCATACTTAAGATACGAGTCTACAGATGTCTCAATTGTAAAAAATATTTGGATTTATAGGGGCAAGGGACATATTAGAAGAATACATGCTACCCATCTTTTACTGTCTCAGAAAAATTTCCAAGAGAAGAACTGAATGATAGCATTTTAAATATGTGTACATCTCCTTTGACCTTTCCACAGATGGCTGTTATATCCTATCGTACGCAAGTGATGGCATGGATTACAACATAATTTTCTAGGAAACTAGAAGAAATTCTCTTTGACATTTCCATAAGATGAAGATTTTTGTGAAAAGAGACAAAAAATATCAGAAAACACTGTTATTCTCGGTTTTTGGTTGAAATAATGAAAATGACATGCTAAGCTTTTGTCTCACATAGCAATCTACAAAATGTATATAGTCTTTTCAAACAATTCACTTTTTTGATAACATACATATCACCTAAATTTAAAAAAAAAATATGAATTTGCTTTATACAACGAAACTTGAAAATAACATTAACTTCTTGTTTGTGATGTTTGGTAGGAAGATAAAATGTTTCAGTTTTCAAACCAAATAACATCAGAAAGACCCTTCAATTTAAAAAAAATAATGAATTTGCTTTATACAACGAAACTTGAAAATAACATTAACTTCTTGTTTGTGATGTTTGGTAGGAAGTTAAAATGTTTCAGTTTTCAAACCAAATAACATCAGGAAGACCCTTTTGAGTTTTATAAGTTTATGAACTTACCAGCTGTGTGAGCGTGAATGTTGTGTTGGAGTATAGTAAGTACTCTATACTGTCAATGATAGTCTGGCTATAATTTATCATCTCCTAGCTGTAACATTGAGTCCTGTGTAGGAATGTTGCAATGATAAACACATTTCACAAACAAAAAAGGCCATTTGAAGACCTGCCGGCTGTGGAGACTGATAAGACAACTTTCATATGTAGGCAAGTAATCTGTGTTGATGGCATGACCTTTATAGGTTCCGGGGTTAGCTTATCTCTGGCTTCAGAGGCTGGGCCAAAACAAAGGATCCTAGAGGTCTGGCTCAGAGAAAGTCCTACCAACATAATACAAATAAGTACAGTGGCCTAACACTCTCAGTTACACAGGATATCACCAAATATATGGAATTGTCATCAGGTCAGTTAGAAAGGATACATGACAGCTTTGTACTTGTGAATTCAAAATGGTTATTGTCTAATGCAAAATTGTATTAATATCATAGCCTAAAAGTACATTTGTATCATTACTAAACCTTCATAAGTAGACGGCAAGATCTGAAGGATTGTAACTTTTGTAAAAAGGAGACAAGGAAGAATAAAACTACTAACTGTCATATAAGTAAATACAGACATAAGAAGCTTTGTGTAACATGTTTGTGTCCTTGTGTATGTTCAGGTTTGTATCTCTATTTCTGATGCTGTGATAGGATTTAATAGGACAAACTAAGGAGGTCCCCTAGTCTCTGACAAGGTCCAGGACAAGATGGTTTTCCTGGCTCTTAACACATTCACCCCTGAAGACTCATTTGAACTCTTCCAAATCAAAGGTTGGAATAGACCATCATGAAATTTCAGGGGTTAATGAGTTGAGGACAAACAAGGATGGTCTTGCAGGTTAATTATCACAGGGGTTTAGGAGAGAATTATAAGCTTACCCTTCTTCACAAGGCCCGTTACCAATCCTTACATTGGTATTTACCAGTTCAGTGTTGTAATCTGGGGATGACAGCTAACTATAGGACTAATGAATGTTTTGAAACACCATTAAGGTTTCTGCTCTATACTGGTAGCTATATCTTTTTTATTGAAAAGAATAAGGGTCTGTTGCTAGATCTGATACCGAAATGAAATAACATTACTCTTACCTCAGAAGTTGGGGGCATACAATTTTAAATGCTTCATGAATTGCAAAGGTTTGACCTTGTGTATGCCACTGGTGACATATGGTACCATTACAAAGCCCTTGACTACAGACTTGACAAAATCGCTCAAGGACTCGTACAACTAAATCACTCACTACAAAGGGTTTGGCTGCTGCATTAATATTTAAGGTTCAAAGCTAGTGACAATTGTCAGGATTTATAGACACCTACCTGACAAAGACTGAAAATATTTTTTGTTTTGTGTAGGTTTGATGGTAGAAAAATACATTTCCAGGCTCCAGATATCGACAACTGGAAGTTTAAATGGTGACTTAGGATCAGAAAAAACACCCTTCCTTTTTATATGTACTCCTTTGTCAATCGGTCACACAGATTTTAAAATGTGCTATCACCATTTATTATGTTTTTGACAATGTGATGATCGTTATCACTTTAAGAGTTTTGGAATGGACCAATGAAAATGGTACTTTCTAGTCACTGCATTCAAACTGCAGATTTTCTTTTCAGGTGTGGATGTGGATGGAGTGATGATAGAATAAATGGCTGTTTTGTTACACCTTTGCTACACTCACCTTAATATTAACTTACCAACACAATTATTGAGCAAAGTTTTATTGGCAAATCTTACCAGGCAATAGGGGAAAATGTTGAAACTGAATTTAGTAGCCTATTTGACATGGTGTACAGCCTTGCTGTCAAGCATGATGTCATTAGAATATTGTGCCAAAGATTACAATTTAGTTCTGTCACTTTGTTAATGAAGTAATACTTTTAATATTGTAGGTGCTTTAAAAATATAATACATAGAAACTTGAATGATTTTCCTATTGAATACCATATACAGGTTTATATATATCTATCACTCAATGCAGAATTCAGGGCAATAATATAGGCTGACCTTTTAAACCTTACCCATGAATCTTAATGAATACAATGGAATAAAAACAGTAAGCATGAACTCTTATTCATTTAAAGATAAGCAGGTTAGTGTTAAGGACTCGTGGTACTTTCAGATGCGTGCCAGAGGTCACTTTACTTATAGTTGTGGTGGCCTTTTTAAACAGGTAGTTTTCTTACATTTTCTTTCTAATGACATTAAAGAAAGTTGCGAGTAATCAATGTTTCCTGCTAAATGAAGACAAGTAGTTAAATAAGAGGCAAGAACCCTATACAATTTCAGATTAAATGGTCAAAGGTCAAGGTTATTGTGATCCGTCTGCAATTTCACAAATGCTGCTCAGTGTAACGAAATTCTGTATTTCAAGTTTTTCCACAGGAGTTCAGGAAATGTTAAGTTATGTGAATTTCCTGAATTTCAGTAAGTTCTTTCCATTAGAAAACCTTAAGGAAGGAATCTGTTAATAAAAAGAGTAACAGAACAGTATACTGTAAACCTGGGACTCAGTCACTACAACATTGACCTTTTAGCATTAAAATGTATTCAGACACCTTAATATTGACTTGAAAATAGTTTAAGCTACTCATTCTGTGCTCCAAAATTCCTAGTCAAGGGCACCTTACCTCATTACTTTAGAGTACATTCAAGTCAGTTTGTGCAATTTGTGTTCGCCTACTCGTATTATTGTTCTCACAAGTCATATAGAGTGACACAAGCAAGATGAAGGGGTATTATTTATCAGAGGACTTCATGTTTCTCAGAACTACTCACAGAAGTCCAAATTGGAATTCAACCATCATTTGTCTTGTCACACCTCCAGTATGTAAAGACAATTCTAATGTTAATGTCTTCATGTCAAACACACCTGAGCCCTTTATGAGAATAGGATAGCATACATGTTACTATATCGGTATAAAATATATAGAAAATTTGTCTTGGGACTAATTTTACTGATATAATTAATGCAGAACTTATTTGATTACAACATTTGTCTTGATGAGTTCTGATTGTGAATATGAAATAACACATTGGCTAGTGCTAATTATTGGATCAATTGTTTTAAGCATTCCTTGCAACTTCCAAATGTAACAAACGAACACTGCGATATCTATCTGTGTAATGGTGTAATTATATAATGGGAAGTCAATCGTTGAAATTGGGATGGAACATTTTTGTACGGAAGCCGTTGAGATTTATTTGAATGTTAGCGGTGGTGCATCCTCTGTGGATCTGTGGGTTACAGTATCTGTGTGAGTTATTGGCAGTGTTAATGATGGAGCAGATGATTGCATGCCGAACTATCATAGGACATTTGTTAGCAGCTAGCTTGGAAACGTTCACTTTGAACTTGATTATAGCGTGTCTAGTGATGTGGACATTGTCAAAGCTGGCAAGTGTGTATATCAAACTCAAACAACGTCGGCAAACTCTATGGAAATGAATTGAATGCATTGAGGAAATTAATTTATCCCGTTTTTGTTTTATGCTTACGTTAGCAGTCTGCATTGGGGTATACGTAGTAGAGTGAATGGGATGGGTGAGTAATCCTGTCTATGGTCATTAAAACACTCAACAGAGATGTGGGAATCAGTGTTCTTTGGTAGTCAATGTAACGTAGATCTTAGCTGCTAAACGTGTTGATTCTGGTGACAACGTGCGGACATCAGACCGTTGGCTGCCCCTCCTTACCTAGTGTCTCCCCTCTAACATTGCCAGGGTCATGGCGATACTGCTATGAGTTCATCAGTACCTAAACCTGGAAGTTACCTCCGAAACAAAATGTGGTTTCATTCCTTAAGCTATTGCATCAGTGTGATAAAATGTGTTTTTTTTCAATAAATGTGGTCTAATTGTGTTTAGAAAATTAAATTACATCTGTATTCAATTTATTGGAATAGTTGTATAACTACTGATTAAATTGATTAAACAGGGAAGTAAAAGTGGTTTAATGCACCCAAATAAACTGTTGACAGGGTCTATATTCTGTAAGGTGGTGTATTATAGATTGTATTGTATGTGCTTCTTGTGATCTATCTTGAGGGGATGACTTGACCAGGACTATGTACATGGGACTTTGGTTAACATACACTGTCAGCTTTATTGTTTGATTGAGTGTTATCAGGTAAATTGTCTGAAGCATCAAGGTCTGTTGTTAAATGAAGTGGGTGCTTTCTCCTAGCATTTATTCTGTTGTTTTGAATGATTAATGATTAATCATTCAAAACAATTGGCTAAGTTTCAGATCTCAATATATGACACGGGTTTAATTCTGTGGTATGGTAAATAAAATATCGATTGGATTTTTCAGTTAAAGTAAAATAAACCTTAAAAATCCTCATAACATTGTGTTACCATGATACAATGGGTATTGGTCACTGTCAGCTCCGCTGCTTTATATGGCCGGCACCTGACACAACACCATGTGGTCACCTGACAGGATAGCCTGGCATAGCAGACTCATGGGAATAGTCACATGACCAGGAAATTAAGCCTGTCCCTTTGTCGATCTGTTTACTTTGTTAGTAATTATTCAACTGGCTGTGAAATGGTCTGGTATAGAAAGGTAATAAAATTCAGTGACATTAATCAATATACATATCATTGTGATCAAATTCCTAATCGAGAGGAGATGCATCTGATTGATAAGAAGACATATGTATTATTGGTTATCATGCTGTGATGTCGTTATAGAGAGAACACCTATATCTAGTGAAAGTAGTTTTACATGTTGTTTGATATTTTATCATGATCACATATGCAGTATTTTATAAAAGTCAAGGAAAATATAGAGGAGAAGGCTGTAATGATACAAACATACAAAGCCAAACAGAGGGCAGACAAATTAGCATCCTAGTTTTCAGTGTTAAAGAGAGACAAAAGGACCCAACTGAATCATACTCCAAACATCTTCTTGTGCTGCCGTAATTTGTGTAGCAGAATGTTAGTATTCGGCCCTGTATCGCAGAAGATATAAAAGAAACAGTGAAGGGAAGACTAAAAAGTGTGTTAAGTATCATATATAGGTATACTGGCGTTAAGTGAGGTAGCAAAGGAAGCAAAAGGAGCATACAATGAAACTATACTGAAGGATGGGGTACTATAATATCACTTGTGACTCGCAGTTAAGTATATGATAATCTGCTGGGAACAGGAGGGTTAATTGAAATTGGCAAGATTGTGTTTCATTAGAGAAGACATTGTCATTCACCATAAAACTGTAATTTGGAGAAGTTTAAGATAGCAATACATAAAATTCCATTTCAAGTCTGTTGGGTAAACTTTGTGTCGTTTGTGATAAGCTGTGTTTTTAACAGACAAAAGCAGAAGACCCATAAAACAGGTATCCATCTTGTGTGCTCAATAAACACACTGTTTCTATAAGGCATATTAGCTTGGATTACATAATGTTCTAGCTTTTAATTGACCTTCAGAAGGTTGTTAAGATTTCTTTCTTTAATGAAGTCAGTCATAAGGGACTGAAGACAATGTGATTTCCAAGTAAGAAACGGAAGCAAGGTCACAAGAGAGGATGGACATTTTGATATTTCATTGAATGGATTCGACTTTTATCACATTAAATGTTGGTACTTGAAGATAATACTGCTTCTATGGGTAGATCATTTTAAGCATTTACAAACTTGGTATATTTCTCCTTTTCTTTGCATTTTTATGTCCTTCTGCTTTAACCTGTGTATGTTAATTATGTCACACGGAGCAGGCCTTGTGTTGCTAAGTGTAACCATTGATTATTTGTATGTATAACGGGCATTGTGTTTTGCATAGGAAGCAGGTTCATTAGGAGAACTTATGAACAGTTATTTTTACCTCATTACCCTCAAAGGGAGAACTTTGACAGGGTAATTTGAATTCATGAACTTATAATATGATTTAAACGACAGTCAAAAATTATGTGACATGATCATATGCAAATATGCAACATGGAAAGAGAGGCCTGCAAAAAAAATGTCAAAATGTTCAGGTTAATTAAGTAAAATATTGAAAACCAATGTTTAATCGCTTACGCTAAGATGAAACTCTACAACTATTTACAGTTGTTTATCTTGTTTCTCTAACTCTAAGCATGAAATTTTTGAATTTCTAAAAGACAGTCTATAAAATCTTATGTCTTTTGAAGTTATAAAATTAGATAACAGGATAAGGCTAGATAAGGATAGACAAGGCTGTCGTTTACAATAGATATTTGTATGAAGATATATGGGCTGTGAACTCCCTAAGGAGATAGAGATGCTGGAGTCTATACAGACCATTTGCTTTACTTCAAGGTAAACTCTAAAGCTGTAGACAGTTGTTTGGGATTCTGTATTATTTGTATCTAATGAGTACGACAGGAATGGAAATATAGAAGGTGTGTAATGAAAGTTTTCAGAAATACTTCTTGCAATTTCATTAGAAACAGGCCTCCAGTCACTCCCTATGAGCTTTTCTGTATGCTGATGGGTATGTTATGGTGGTTATGGATAGTACTGATAGTAGATAAGGTGAGAGAGTTGGAGGTGGGAGGGGCGTGTTAGGGAGGTCAATCCTTGTTACCATACACTATAGAGGGTTCTTCTTCAAAGGAGGGGATCACTTCCAAGATATACATACACACTTGCTGATTTTGTCAACTAGGACCAGATTAAATACCAGCTATGAACCAGCTTTCTCCTGCCCTTCAGAGTTGCGTCTCCTGTTTTAGCCAGGAAGATCAGCTTGTACATCCTCCAACACTTCAAAGGTGCATTCCTGTTTTTGCTCTGGAAAATATTAACCTGTCTTGACCTACCTAGATAGACAGTTTTCACGCAATATTATTCTAAAAACATCGCCATCATAACTTTATGCAGTGTAACCAGATCAGTAGCATCGTCATTAATGGTGTCGCACACATGTCCGTCGTCCTTGACGGCGTGGGGAATTGGGTTTACAGTAACGTATTGGTTTTACAGTAAGTAAAAGTGTTGGGGGGGAAAATAAGCAATTACTCCTTTATAATGCAGACAGAAAAAATCTCTTGGGATAAGCTTTTTAAGTTTGACACTTAATTAGCAGGTTAGGATTTCTCTGTTTACATCACACACAAATGTAGGATTCTATTACTCACTTCTTAATGGGAGATAACCTCGTGTAGAATAGCATGTGCTCAGTTCAAGCAGAACTATTTTGAAGTTACAGTGTATAAAAATGACTGCTCACATGAGGAATGCCCATGTAGATGATATATTTTGACTTATTTTGTTGATATACAAATGTACTATGATAATTCATTCCACACATGTATTCTGTATGATGAAATATTAAATAGGTATTGATTTTTGCAATTTATATTCTGTTACGTAATGATTTATAATCTAATTGTGACATCATTAATAACTATAATGGCAATATTCATATCCCACATATGCTTTTATTTGCATGACAAGCACAGATTCGGTGGAGTTGTGACTGAAAATATAGGATAAGAGGAATAGAATCATCCCTGCCTTGAAGGTCTGACAGAGAAATCTCCGATTCTCGAGGTGATTACTTAGTTGTTTAATCCTTGGCAGAGCCTTGGGCTATAAAAAATCACCCCAAGGATCAGAGATTTCCCTGTCAAACCTTCAAGGTAGAGGATGATTCTATTAGTCAATTTAACTTCCACCAGAGACCGCCAGCTGTTAGCTGGTGGATAAAAAAACTTTCCATGTATTCTTTATACACAATCATTGGGATTTTACATGTTAAGTTTGATAATGATATAGCCTGCAATATCCATCAAATATAGCTTTATACCCCAAACAACCTATGACAAAATCTTAACTGAACAAAAGAGAGTTATGTTTAGTAAATTAAAAATTAAAAGAGTCTGGTTCACCTCAGGTTTGTGGAGGACAAGCGAGACGTATAATTCTAACGTGAAGTCTAATGAACTACTATTATAGTGGGCCCCTCCGCCGCTGGACAGCATGCTTCAGGATTTTTCCCATTGTAATTTTTTGTTTACGCTGATACAGGTAAATAATTAATCAGCTGATCGTGAGCTAGCTGGCTCATTGCTCACTGAAGCAAGGCTCAATTATAGTAGAAATTACAGCTGTGGTTTAACTGTACGACTGGTTTAGAAAATATTATTGTAGTGTGTTGATAATACTAACATGTGGTGTGAGGATGAGTGGTGTGCTGGATAAAAACTATAGTGTAGATTTACATGAACGTTTTACTGGGACACATACATGAGAGGAAGGCATCTACCTGAAAAAAACACACAGGTAAATAACATTTTGGTTGGATAGAGATGTGTACAAGAGCTATGTGTATTAAGACTTTCTGTGTAGGTCTTGCTTGTCAATACCTTTGCAGATGTAATTACCACTTAATATGGTATCAACTATCTCATTCAGATATCCCTATTTTGCTCTATAAATCTGAAGTAAACTTCCTTCTTCTCCCTTTCCTTTAAATATTGCATTTGTTTCTCAGTTATTGGTAATTATCTGCAACGGAACAATTTGGTACATGTTAGATTTATGTTTCCTAATTTCCTGTTCTCTGATCTGTACTGTAGTGTGGACCTACTGGGGTAGATACTGTCGTTTTATCATTAGTTGTAACTGTATATACTTACTATATCCATATCCATATCAGACTGTAACTTTTGTTTACGTACATCAGTTACCATTTTTTACATTCTGCAGATCAAAAAGCAAATTTGATTGGACAGCATTCTTTCCTTGTTCTTGAAAATGATAACCCTGCCCTTGTCCTATATGACAACCTTGACCTGAGTGTCCATGGTGATCCCATCTTTGTCCTAAAAGGACATTGTCCTAATACTTTCATGATAACCCTGTTTTTGTCCCATTAACAGTAACCCTGACTTTAGCCTATCTTTGTCCCATGATAACCCTGCCATTGTACCATCATAACCTTGTCTTCACCCCATCTTAGTACTACCCTTGTCCCCTGTTTTCAATCCTATTATCACCCTAACTTTGTTGCATGATAACCCTCTTTGTCCCATGATTACACTGGAATCATGATAACCTTGCCTTTGTCCTATGATAGCCTTTATTGTCCTATGATTACCCTGCCATTGTCGTCATGATACCCCTGTCTTTTTACAATGATAACCTTGCCATTGCCCTATGATAGCCTTCATTGTCCTATGATTACCCTGCCATTGTCGCCATGCTTACCCTGTCTTTATACAATGATAACCTTGCCATTGTCCTATGATACCCTTCATTGTCCTATGATTCCCCTGCCATTGTCGCCATGATAACCCTGTCTTTATCCAATGATACCCTTGCCTTTGTCCTATGATTACCCTGCCATTGTCGCCATGATAACCCTGTCTTTATACAATGATAACCTTGCGATTGTCCCATGATAACCCTGCCATTGTCGTCATGATAACCCTGTCTTTTTACAATGATAACCTTGCCATTGTCCTATGATAGCCTTCATTGTCCTATGATTACCCTGCCATTGTCGCCATGATAACCCTGTCTTTATACAATGATAACCTTGCCTTTGTCCTATGATTACCCTGCCATTGTCGCCATGATTACCCTGTCTTTATACAATGATAACCTTGCCATTGTCCCATGATAACCTTGCCATTGTTGCCGTGATAACCCTGTCTTTGAACAATGATAACCTTGCCATTGTCCCATGATTACCCTGCCCTTGTTCCATGATAGCCCTTCCATTGTCCCATGATTACCCTGCCCTTGTTCCATGATAGCCCTCCCATTGTCCCACGATTACCCTACTATTGTTTCATGATAACCAAGTCCTTGTTCCATGATTACCCTATTAGCTACCAATTTAATTTGTTCCATTATAGCCCTGCGATTGTCCAATGATTATTCTATAACTGTCCCATGATTAACCTACCCTTGCTCCTTGATATCCCTGCCATTATCCCATTATTACCATATGCTTGTTCCATGATTACACTACCCTGTTCCATAATAACTCTGCCCTTGTCCCATGATAAACCTCCTGTCTTTATTGTCCATGGGGTGTTTGAGAAATCTGTAATTGTGTACTGAATCCAGTTACAGAGAATTTTATGTATCACAGTGATGGAAAGTTGGTGTGTTATACTGTTTTGCTCTGTAGCAGTTTGTTGAAGTGAAGACAGGTCCCAACGAGAAAAGATGGGGAAGTCAGGACAACTTCACAAATGATCCCTTAACCTGGAAAATAGATTGTAAATTGATTGTAGAACATTTTTCTGTCAGAATCTTCAATTACATCTCAAAATTATACTCAAGTGTCGCCTGTAATAGACAGATGGAATCTCCATCATACCATATGGCGTTAACCGTAATTGAGTTCCGATTTGTACCTGTCAACTAAAACTACAAATCAAATTACAAGCCACAGTCTCCCATCACAGGAATCTCAAGACTGTGTAATCGGTTATGGTTTCTATCAATTGGTGTTTTTTTTTAAATTTTGATGGATGTTTATTTGTGTTTTTGTGTGTGACTGCAATGGCTGCTGTTCCATGTATCCTGCTTCAGTACTCAGCGGTGCTCTATCAGGGCCAGCCATTAGAGGTATGCTAGTATTGATGAGTCGGATTACAAGTCTCTTGTAGGCACAACACTCCATTGCCAGGGATAAATACATAACCAGAAAGTGGATAATAATCTATTCATCGTAATGACCTGAATAAGTTGTATTAACTGTGACCTATGGTTTGTGGATCAGTAATCTGTATTTAATGTTACATATTGGTTAAATCGGCAACTCTTCAGTAGAAAACAGTTTTGATTATTTTACGTAATGTGTAAGAAGTGTGTGCTGATAATTCCCTGATCTCCAAGGATGTTTTGTTTTCCCTAAAGTGTTTACGATAAAGGCTCATCCCCAAATGTTTCAATTCATGTTAAGTATATCCCTGAAGTGTCAAATGGTATAAAATACTAAATTTACAGATGGTGAGACAAATTCCTTTAGGTAACAGATGTTATAAAGTATTTCCCTTAAGAGTCAAATGATATGAAGTATTTCCCTAAGAGTCAAATGATATGAAGTATTTCCCTTAAGAGTCAAATGATATAATGCATTTCTCTAAATTAACTGATTGTGAGACGCTTTCCTAACAAATGATATGAAGTTAATTTCCCTGAAGTGTTAATTAAGATATTCTAATATGTTTTTGTAATGAAGTGTTATAATATATAATTGTTATATACATGTGTGTATATAGATGAAAAAGCTGTTAAATCTAAGTCTCAAAAGTATCTTACTAATAGGTTGTGTTACATTTTGTGCGATATGTAATGACTGCTGCTTCTAGTGTAGAATTACATGACTCCTGATCATTTGTTATTTGGAGAAATGTTTATGTGTGGGTGTGGTGCCATTGTGGGCGTGGCACAACTGTGTGGGTGTAGTATGTGGTTTGTGTGATAACTAAGGAATTCAGTCAAGCAGTTCCACATAGGGATGTTAAAGTTTATTTATATCTTTGATAAAGATCAAAAGCCTATTTATAGATGTAGAGGACATGTTTAGTGTCAAGAAATTAAAGTAGGGGAGATGGAGGTTCTGTGTATTGGATACCTTATAGACCACAATGGGCCTCAGCCTCCTTAGACCATGAAACTGATAAAGAATATCAATGTGTCAGGCCCCTGTGCTACAGAGGGAGGTCAGCAGGTGCCCTTGGCTATGGATACACTACTGGGTGTTGGTTCATCATCCCCTCCTTGTCTCCTATCATCTATATTGATGAGAAAGTTTCAACAGTGTGTTGGTTGGTTGGGAGGATCCTGATAACAGATGAATGATACAAGGGATCAGCTGTTAACATGTTGGTGATCCTCACAGCCGAAACCCCCCCCCCCCCCCCCCCCCCCCCCCCNTTCAGAATAAGTTAAATCCATCTAAATTTCTGTTAGGTTTCTTGATCCTTTTAAGTATGTTGTGATGGGTACACAGAAGGGAGGGAGAAGGCTAAGTGGACAGTTAACTTGTTAGATCATAGTGTTACAATCAGATGTGGTATTGTGGGTTTTGTGGTAAGGTTTTGTGGTAAAAGTTTTGTCATGTCCTAACAAGAAGTTGATTGATGGCCAGTCTGCATTGGCTAATGGAGGACATGGAATGTCAGCACATCCAATTCATACTGTATCTGACTTTATAACATTATCTGCCTATTATTCCATGAGTGCTTTTGTTCTAAAAACTTTTAAAATAATAGTTGCTTTTATTCATGATTGAACGAAACATTTTGATTTGCTGGTAATCAGCTGTGACAGTTGTCTTGATCCACCAGCTGTCTGTATGACAATGAAGCTGAGACAGTTACTGTCCCCTGGGCAAGCCAATCTATCAATGACAGAGAATCGTTATAAAACATATTGTACTGAAACAGAATGACAATTATCTGCATGTGCGTTATGGATTTTTGGAATCTCTCTCAGAAAATACCAGTTAGATAAATATCTCTTGCCATATCAGTGTATTAAAAGATGTGATCACTTGTCATTTTGTTCAAGAACTGAACCAACAGAAAACCTGGACATGTCATATACATTCTGATGAAAGCTTTATGTCCTCAGGCAGAGGGAAATGCTGAAAATGATAAACTCCAGATAGGAGCATGGGTTAAAATCTAGGGCCTGTGGCTAGGTAACAAAGTACAAAATATACTGTAAACTTACTTATTTTAGTGCACTCAAATTTTAGCGGATTCTCAAATAATAATAGATCAGTGCATTGATGAAATGGCGCACCCCAAAAATATCCTATAAAGAACAATATCCAAGATCTTCAGTTGGTGCATTCATAACTTAGCACAATCAGAAATCCTAAAAGAGCACTATATTAAAACTACTGCTAAAACATGTACTTTATGTCTGGGTGTATAAAATCATTTTGAAGATTACAAATGTACAGTATTTGGAAGTCTAAGAAAGTCAACTGTATTATGACCTAAAATATAAACTTTATAAATATTACAACTATAATTAAACAAGTCATATTTATTAATCACTGTTGTTGACCGAGGTGGAATGATGCAGGGGTGGGAGGAAACCAGAGGAGTCTGGGAAAACCTGAGTGTTCCGGCAGGTAACCTTTTATCTTCTCATGTTTGATCAGGGAATCAAATTCTGGTTGTCCTGGTGAAAGTCGAGTGCGATCCACTGCATCATGAAACCAACCCTTTTTATCATAATGACTGAACACAGGACTGCTTTTTTAACCTCACTCATCGGGTCGAGATAGCAATGATATGGCATGTATTTCTCGTAAATTCTGATATTCTGCTTCAGTGCCCTTGAATTCACTGGTGTGAAGGTTAATGTGGTAAAATGGTCATTACAGAGCCTACATTACAGGTGAATTAGTGCCTTGATAATGATGCCTTGTTCAGGGTTTAAAATGGTGATTGGACCAACCAATTACAATCCAAATGATCAATGTCCTGCTAGATGTTATCGTCAAGGACATTAAATTAACTATAAATGCATTAATGTTTCTATAAAATAATTAGTTGTCTGTAATAGATGATGAAGCCCACTCCCAGAAATGTCCCGTTAAAGATTCCGAATCTATATGTGCTTATTCAATCAATTCCGTGTACGATATTGCGTGTGTGTTACGTTACCAGTACGGGATGTGCAGCAAGGCATGCAGGGAGTAGTGGGCGTAAAACAGAATGATGGTCAATGATTGATGAGACTGTTTTTACTGCTTCAGGTAGCCTGACTGAATGTCATCAAGGTGATTAGAGGGACGAAGTATGCTAAGGACTCGTGCCGTGCTACTACTGCTGCTGGGACCCCTACTACTTCAGCTTGCAGGTGAGTTACAAGTTTTTGTTTTAATTGCTCACACAGGAGGCCATGTGATGGGTGGGTGGATTTATGGATCGTAGGATCTGTAGGATCGGTGGGTCACACGCTCTGTTGGGAATTATCTGATTATGCTTCCGTTCGCAATAATTGATGTTAGATAGCTGTAATGATTGAATTATGGGTGTGAAACATGCAAAGGTTCATAATACTGGGTCATCAAGTAACATAGGGATGCACAGCAATGTTTTGTGGAAATATTGTTTCATCCATTACTTCATTAAATCGTTTATGGATGTATCTGAGGGAAACGTTCTGTGACTGCATATGTGGTCTGTAGGCCCATCCTTTCACCCACCCATTAAACCAGTCTCCCTCTAGACCTTCCCTCCTCACAACCATTTGAACCAGCCTCCCTCTAGACCCTCCCTCCACACAACCATTGAACCAGCCTCCCTCAAGATCCTCCATCCACACCTCCGTTGAACCAGCCTCCCTCCAGCCCCTCCATCCACACCTCCGTTGAACCAGCCTCCCTCCAGACCCTCCCTCCACATCTCCATTGAACCAGCCTCCTTCCAGATCCTCCCTCTACACACCCATTGAACCAGCCTCCCTCCGCACATTCATTGAACCAGCCTCCTTCCACATATTGATTGAACCAACCTCCCTCCAGACCCTCCCTCCAAATCTCCATTGAACCAGCCCCCCTCCTCACCCTCCCTCTACACGCCCTTTTGAACCAACCTCCCTCCAGACTCTCCACACACCCATTGGACCAGCCTCCCTCCAGACCCTCCCTCCACACATCGATTGAACCAACCTCCCTCCAGGCCCTCCCTCCAAATCTCCATTGAACCAGCCTCCCTCTTCACCCTCCCTCTACACACCCTTTTGAACCAACCTCCCTCCAGACTCTCCACACCCCCATTGAACCAGCCTCCCTCCAGATCCTCCTTCCACACACCCATTGAACCAGCCTCCCCCCAGATCCTCCCTCCACACACCCATTGAACCAGCCTCCCTCCGCACATCCATTGAACCAGCCTCCTTCCACATATTGATTGAACCAACCTCCCTCCAGGCCCTCCCTCCAAATCTCCATTGAACCAGCCTCCCTCCTCTCCCTCCCTCTACACACCCTTTTGAACCAACCTCCCTCCAGACTCTCCACACACCCATTGAACCAGCCTCCCTCCGCACATCCATTGAACCAGCCTCCTTCCACATATTGATTGAACCAACCTCCCTCCAGGCCCTCCCTCCAAATCTCCATTGAACCAGCCTCCCTCTTCACCCTCCCTCTACACACCCTTTTGAACCAACCTCCCTCCAGACTCTCCACACCCCCATTGAACCAGCCTCCCTCCAGATCCTCCCGACACACATCCATTGGATCAGCCTCCCTCCAGATCCTCCTTCCACACCCCCATTGACCCAGCCTCCCTCCACACATCCATTGAACCAGCCTCCCTCCACATATTGATTGAACCAACCTCCCTCCAGGCCCTCCCTCCACACATCGATTGAACCAACCTCCCTCCAGACCCTCCCTCCAAATCTCCATTGAACCAGCCCCCCTCCTCACCCTCCCTCTACACGCCCTTTTGAACCAACCTCCCTCCAGACTCTCCACACACCCATTGAACCAGCCTCCCTCCGCACATTCATTGAACCAGCCTCCTTCCACATATTGATTGAACCAACCTCCCTCCAGGCCCTCCCTCCAAATCTCCATTGAACCAGCCTCCCTCTTCACCCTCCCTCTACACACCCTTTTGAACCAACCTCCCTCAAGACTATCCACACACCCATTGAACCAGCCTCCCTCCAGCCCCTCCATCCACACCTCCGTTGAACCAGCCTCCCTCCAGACCCTCCCTCCACACATCGATTGAACCAACCTCCCTCCAGACCCTCCCTCCACACATCCATTGAACCAGCCTCCCTCCACACATCCATTGAACCAGCCACCTCCAGACCCTCCCTCCACACATTGAACCAGCCCTCTTCCAGACCCTTTAACACGCTGAACTCTGCATTAAGATACTCAAATTATGAATTGTCAATTCAATACCCACACAGTACCCTCCATTTTGACCCTCTCATACACAAATTCCTTTAACTAGAATCATTTATCAACAGAGTCAGAGATGAAGAGAATATTCTTAACTGGAAGTCCAATTTTTGAAATTTTAGTTCACCTGCTTGAAAGGCAAGTGAGCTTACATGTGTGCCCTGTTTTGGTGTCCATCAAGCTTTACCTGTTTTCTTTAAACAACTTCTTCTAAACAACCAAGAAGTCTAGAGTAATGATATTAGGCCTGTATCATGCAAGGACTAAAGGCTTTCAAGTTTATTATACCCCCGCAACGAAGTTAGGGGGGGTATACTGGAATCACCCTGTCTGGATGTCTGGATGTCGTTGTCCACAGTAACTTGTCCGGAAAACTCCTCCTTAATTAATTAACAGGTGGATTTCATTGAAACTTTGCATGAATGATCAGTATCTTATGTAGTTTTGCACCAGCATTTTAATTTGGGATTTTGACCCTTTTTGATGGAGTTATGCCCCCTTTTGCGAAATAATTGTCTGCGAAACTCCTCCTTATCTAACAGGTGGATTTCAGTGAAACTTTGCATGAATGATCGGTATCTTATGCAGTTGTACACCCTCATTTTAATTTGGGATTTTTGATGGAGGTATGCCCCTTTGTGCGAAATACTTGTTACTGGTGGGAGACTATGGATTGCTTTGCAATGCTTTGCCTTAGTAAGCCTTTAACTTACAGTTCTGGTTTATATAGCAGCGGGGGTATTAGTTAGCCTTTGGCTTACAGTTTTAGTTAGCTCAGCTGCCCAAAGGTAATTTTTTAAACCTACTCTTTCAGTACCAACAAAAAGATTTTAACTGAATTTCGTCTTGGGCACCCTTGGGCCAAGGGGGCTCAGTGTTGTATAAATGCAGTTGATGTGACTCTTAGGGCTGGAGATGTAATGGCGCCTTTTGTGAGTGTAGTGCTGCACTATAATCCCGGTCCTCAATATTCATGTATAAAAACTGTAATATTTTTACACACACACATAGTAGACATGAAGAGATGAACAGATTCATGCTACCAGGATTGGATCAAGGGTCCCTTCCTAGTTGTTCCAGGGATTTTAAGGGTTAACATAGAAAACAATTGAAATCTCCAACCCACAAGCAGGTATACACTTACTACATGTATGTATGAACAGTCTTTAGTGCTTATTCAGACATAAACTTACCGATAGATCTACGAGAGTTAAAACAGTAGCAGAGCTAGTCATTGCACAACAGAAACTTCTCATATATAATTTTGCTTTATACATTTGTACTGTTGGGTAGACTGAAACAATAGGAGGATGTCTTGTTCAAGGAGACCAGGATACAATCAAACTTATGTTTGTCTTTCATTTTAATGTCTCACAGTCTTGGTGTCAAAGATCATTTGCCCCATATGTTTTATAGAACAAACAATGCTATCAAATGAGATTCATCACAACACGGAGCGGAAACAAGGCTGTGTGGTAATCTGTTTGCTTGATGTTCAGTTTATTCGGCTTCATCCTTTCAGGAAACGTCATTACAAACTGGATAAAAAAATTGCAACATGACAGATATGTCTGTGTTGTATGTCAAGGTAGATAACTTTGTTTTCAAAGAATTACGTTATTACATTGTCTTTGATGAAAGATGTACCCTACAAACAGCTTTAGTCAACAAGTAATTGCCTATGAGGTATAAACATGGTTGCAACGTGTGACCAGCATCTTACATAGCTAGCATAACTGTGGTTTTTCTCCCTTCCGAGCATAGTTTCCCTGTATTATATGTAAAGGTTTCGTTTTGTTAACAATGTATTGTAAACAAAAACAGACAAGAACAAACAGAAAGACATCCCTTAAACAAAAGGAAAACATATTGGCTTACATGGTAGGTATATCTCCAAACATTCTTTCAATGGACATTGCTGTTTTCAGCAAGGAGTTGTATGAGGCACACATACATGCTATAGTGTATGATATTCTGAACACACAATACAGAGAATTTCTATTTTTAATGTCCCCAATATGGTAGTGTCAATCCACTTCCTCTGATGCTCACATTCAGAACATAAGTCACATGTACGTCACTGAACACATTGATAGTATCATATCCCACGTCAGTATCACGTCAGTATCATCCCACGTCAAGACAGTTCAGTTTTGTACAAGATACCATTGGCTGAAGGATGTCGTGACCAGCCCACCCAATGTTAACAAGCTAGGATGGCTGAGTCTTCTCAATATATAGTGATTAAATTCACATATTGATATCAGGATATAGTATTGCCTGAAGCTACTCTATTTCAAAAGCACATAAGCTGAAATTTTTTGCATTTTTGACAAATTTTAAAAGTCAATTGATAGGTGTATCTCCCTGCGTGGGGACATGATGGATGATACATAAATACAGGAATCTTGTTTGACACTCATCACTCAGTATAGGGAACCCATGTTCATCATTAAGTGTGCACATGATTACCTGTAAAACAATTACCTGTAACATTATATTACAACGAGGTGGTGACTTTAATATCAGGACGTTGCTGACTGACAAACATTTCTGTGAGCTGACTGTGCTGAATATTCGTCTAACGTGTGGAAACATTTAAAACCTTTAATTTGGATATGTTCCGTATCTATAAAATCAACTGGAGCAAATCAAAGAGACTTTTAAGTTTACAAATCGTAGTCAGATAAACTGTTCAGTATGGATATGCTCAGACACCAGTTGTGTATCATTGTCATCACTGTGGTGCTTGTCCTGTTACGAGTGTGTGAGTCCGGGAGTCTGGCCCTGGACTGTAGGCAGGACACTGGAAGTAGGTACACTTCACAATAACCTTACTTACATCTAAACTGACTGCTCAGTTTTGTATACATATTACTAACTCAGGAGGTCTTTAAAGTATAGTGTTATGACATTCATGTTTGCATGCAATATGCCTTTGATATCGAGAATAAAATTCAGGTGGTCCAATTCAGCTGCTAGGGCTTTAGAGAAGTACATTGTACTGTCCTGTGATGTGCTTGAGTAACGGACTCGGTCATTTCATTGGGCTTTAGAGAGGTACATGTCCTGTGATGTGCTTGAGTAACGGACTTGGTCATTTCTTTGGGCTTTAGAGAGGTACATGTCCTGTGATGTGCTTGAGTAACACACTTGGTCATTTCATTTGGCTTTAGAGAGGTAGATGTCCTGTGATGTGCTTGAGTTACGGACTTGGTCATTTCATTGGGCTTTAGGGAGGTACATGTCCTGTGATGTGCTTGAGTAACACACTTGGTCATTTCATTTGGCTTTAGAGAGGTACATGTCCTGTGATGAGCTTGAGTTACGGACTTGGTCATTTCATTGGGCTTTAGAGAGGTACATGTCCTGTGATGTGCTTGAGTTATGGACTTGGTCATTTCATTGGGCTTTAGAGAGGTACATGTCCTGTCATGAACCCAATGTGGTTTTATATTACACAGATGCTCTAGAAGTAGTTATAGGGTTTTGTATGTCAGAGGCTCACAGCTTAGATAAAGTTCAATATGTTTATTACAACACTGAACTACATGCAGACATACCAAGAATGTTACTGAGATTTTCATGTATGCATGACATTCGTTAATAGAGGTGTTAGTGGTTTGTGTGTGTTAATTGTGCTGGAGCTATAAATGTGTTTGTCATATGTTGTACTTGAACTTGAGAGAATAGGTTGTCATATGTTGTACTTGACCTAATGAGAAGTGATTATATGTTGTCCTTGACCTATAGAGAAGTTGTTATCATATGTTGTACTTGATGTATAGAGAAGTGGTTATATGTTATGTACTTGACCTTAGAGAATTGGTTGTTATATGTTGTACTTCACCTATAGAGAAGTGGTTATCATATGTTGTACTTGACCTATAGAGAAGTGGTTATATGTTGTACTTGACCTTTAGAGAATTGGTTGTTATGTGTTGTACTTGACCTATAGAGAATTGATTGTCATATGCTGTACTTGACCTTTAGAGAAGTGGTTGTCATGTGTTGTACTTGACCTATAGAGAAGTGGTTGTCATATGCTGTACTTGACCTATAGAGAAGTGGTTGTCATATGTTGTACTTGACCTATAGAGAAGTGGTTGTCAGATGCTGTACTTGATGTATAGAGAAGTGGTTGTCATGTGTTGTACTTCACCTTTAGAGAAGTGGTTTTCATATGTTGTACTTGACCTTTAGAGAAGTGGTTCATATGTTGTACTTGACCTTTAGAGAAGTGGTTGTCATATGTTGTACTTGACCTATAGAGAAGTGGTTGTCATATGTTGTACTTGACCTATAGAGAAGTGGTTATATGTTATGTTCTTGACCTATAGAGAAGTGGTTGTCATATGTTGTACTTGACCTATAGAATAGTGGTTGTCATATGTTGTACTTGACCTTATAGAGAAGTGGTTTTCATATGCTGTACTTGACCTATAGAGAAGTGGTTGTCATATGTTGTACTTGACATATGGAGGTGTTTTTGCGTTGTACTTGACCTATAGAGAAGTGGTTTTCATATGCTGTACTTGACCTATAGAGAAATGGTTGTCAAATGTTGTACTTGACCTATGGAGGTGTTTTTGTGTTGTGCTTAGGTTAAAGAGGTAATTATCACATACTGTACAATTGTAACTTATAAACCTTTGAAATACTCTGATCTAAAAAATGTTGTACTTTTGCTATCTGTACATGTAGTGATAGAGGTGGCTGTCATATGTTGTGCTGAACTCAAAGTTGTCGACATCAGTTGTACTTGAGCTTAAATCAGGTGGTTGTCATTTATTGTACTTGACTTATATAGAGTCAGTTTTCCTACTGTATAACATATATGTTCACTGTAAAAACATTCATGGTTTTCATGATGGTTGCTATGGAACCATGAAAATAAATACAGCTGATTTGATTTATATCCTTGACACCTGTTTGTTAATATAGTTTGTACCATGTAACAATCTACATGGCTTTAAACCAGGAAAGAAAAATACCCACGGAAATTTCATGTTGTCTACCAAACATGTATTTTTATGTTAAAGGTCCTAGACAGAAACACTTGACAGGTTTCTACTAAGCCTGTGTAAGGCTATGTGAGCTGGTGTCTATTGTTGTAAACAAACCCTGAGAAACAGCATTATCTACTTAAATATAATAAAATACGACTTCAGAACTATTATATTGGAGATTTTGCCCCTCAGATTAAGTAAAAAAACTGTGGAGCTGTTGGGTTAGTGACCTACTGATGTGAGGCGTGTCATGTGTTGGGTGTGTACACCTGGTCATGTGACATTACAGTAATGGCTTCATCAGACAAAAGTCAATACACTTCCAATCAAACGCTGGTGCTGCCGCTGCCGCTCTTTTTGTCGCCCAATATTAAGGCTGCATCTGCAAAGCGTTTGTAGTACATTAAAAAGCAGGTATTAGATTTGGTGTAACTCGGAATCTAATTTCATAATGTGTAGTAGTAAGTCTGGGCCTACACTTTTATTCTTGTCCATGTATTTAGGTTTTCCCTGCGGAGAGCAATAAGACACAGTTTAATTTGATTGTAAAAGTCACCCAGTATCATGGTATGGAGGTATACTGCTGAATTTATTACAGCTGATGTAGATTCTGAACAAAACACTTAAATCTTCCCCGTATAAAGGCATTAGGTATACTGGAAATTCTGTAGTGTTTTTGTAAATTGTTTGGGAAATTTGCTAGAATAGAATCCAAAATGATGAACCCACATTTTAATGCATATGTACTTACATGGACCTGCAGTACATTATATACATTGTGTATACCCCAAAATTGAAGTAATGTACCAAGACCTGTACATCAGTACCTTGTTTATGTGAGAGTACCCACATTGTAGTGTACATGTACCAAGACCTGTCCGTACCTTGTGTATGTGAGTACCCACATTGTATTGTACATGTACCAAGACCTGTCAGTAACCTTTGGTATGTGAGTACCCACATTGTAGTGTACATGTACCAAGACCTGTCAGTAACCTTGTGTATGTGAGTACCCACATTGTATTGTACATGTACCAAGACCTGTCAGTACCTTGTTTATGTGAGTACCCACATTGTAGTGTACATGTACCAAGACCTGTCAGTACCTTGTGTATGTGAGTACCCACATTGTATTGTACATGTACCAAGACCTGTCAGTACCTTGTTTATGTGAGTACCCACATTGTAGTGTACATGTACCAAGACCTGTCAGTACCTTGTGTATGTGAGTACCCACATTGTATTGTACATGTACCAAGACCTGTCAGTACCTTGTTTATGTGAGTACCCACATTGTAGTGTACATGTACCAAGACCTGTCAGTACCTTGTGTATGTGAGTACCCACATTGTATTGTACATGTACCAAGACCTGTCAGTACCTTGTTTATGTGAGTACCCACATTGTAGTGTACATGTACCAAGACCTGTCAGTACCTTGTTTATGTGAGTACCCACATTGTATTGTACATATACCAAGACCTGTCAGTACCTTGTGTATGTGAGTACCCACATTGTAGTGTACATGTACCAAGACCTGTCAGTACCTTGTGTATGTGAGTACCCACATTGTATTGTACATGTACCAAGATCTGTCAGTATCTTGTTTATGTGAGAGTACCCACATTGTATTGTACATGTACCAAGACCTGTCAGTACCTTGTGTATGCGAGTATCCACATTGTAAAGTACATGTACCAAGACCTGTCAGTACCTTGTGTATGTGAGAGTACCCACATTGTAGTGTGCATGTACCAAGACCTGTCAGTAACCTTTGGTATGTGAGTACCCACATTGTATTGTACATATACCAAGACCTGTCAGTACCTTGTTTATGTGAGTACCCACATTGTATTGTACATGTACCAAGACCTGTCAGTACCTTGTGTATGTGAGTACCCACATTGTAGTGTACATGTACCAAGACCTGTCAGTACCTTGTGTATGTGAGTACCCACATTGTAGCATGCATGTACCAAGACCTGTCAGTACCTTGTTTATGTGAGTACCCACATTGTAGTGTACATGTACCAAGACCTGTCAGTACCATGTTCATGTGAGAGTTCCCACATTGTAGTGTACATGTACCAAGATCTGTCAGTACCATGTTTATGTGAGAGTACCCACATTGTAGTGTACATGCACCAAGACCTGTCAGTACCTTGTTTATGTGAGTACCCACATTGTATTGTACATGTACCAAGACCTGTCAGTACCTTGTTTATGTAAGTACCCACATTGTAGTGTGCATATACCAAGACCTGTCAGTACCTTGTGTATGTGAGAGTTCCCACATTGAATTGTACATGTACCAAGACCTGTCAGTACCTTGTGTATGTGAGTACCGACATTGTATTGTACATGTACCAAGACCTGTCAGTACCTTGTGTATGAGAGTACCCACATTGTAGTGTACATGTACCAAGACCTGCCAGTACCTTGTGTATGTGAGTACCCACATTGTAGCATGCATGTACCAAGACCTGTCAGTACCTTGTTTATGTGAGCACCCACATTGTAGTGTACATGTACCAAGACCTGCCAGTACCTTGTGTATGTGAGTACCCACATTGTATTGTACATATACCAAGATCTGTCAGTACCATGTTTATGTGAGAGTCCCCACATTGTAGTGTACATGTACCAAGACCTGTCAGTTCCTTGTTTATGTGAGTACCCACATTGTAGTGTACATATACCAAGACCTGTCAGTACCTTGTGTATGTGAGAGTACCCACATTGTAGTGTGCATGTACCAAGACCGGTCAGTACCTTGTTTATGTGAGTACCCACATTGTAGTGTGCATATACCAAGACCTGTCAGTACCTTGTGTATGTGAGAGTTCCCACATTGTATTGTACATGTACCAAGACCTGTCAGTACCTTGTGTATGAGAGTACCCACATTGTAGTGTACATGTACCAAGACCTGTCAGTATCTTGTTTATGTGAGTACCCACATTGTAGTGTACATGTTCCAAGACCTGTCATGATCATCAGTACCCATATTGTACTGTACTGTACATGTGCAAAGGACCTCGCTAGATGTATTGTACTTTACGTCAGCTTCTGACCCCAAGCTGGTTCCAAGATCTAAAAGTCAAAGTACAGCATGTAGTGAAGTGACCTTATTAGGCTTGATTCAGTGATTTTTCACTACACATGTAGCAGTATTCAGGATGTTGTAGCCATCTCAACATCCTGAACTACCATCAACTGTCTGTATAGCCTGTTTAGAACTATTGGGGGCCCTTCTCTAGATCTCCTGTCTGGAGTTGTGAATGACCTGTTTGGCCTCCATGCTGGTAGTGATTGCCCCCAGACATGTATACTGTGATGGTCCCTTTCATGTCAGCACACATTATATGCTTCACATCCCCTATAAATAAACCATTCCACACATCCTTGATTGGTTTAATAGAGGTGCCTTTGTTAGATCACACACACTTCACTACCTGTCATGCTATCCCCAACCCAATTTGTCCATTCTCTATAGTGGTCAACTGGTCACACATAACATTTCAATTTCTTCTGGTCATCAATGCAATATCCTGTGTGACACATGGAAACAAAGACACAATGGTCATCCAGCCAGATACAGGGTCTGGTCAAGGAGACCTTCCCTGTGGACGGATGTAGCTTGAAATGAACTGAATTAATTTGAAGGTCAAAACCACTAACACTTTCAAGCTTTCCTGTATGGTGGGGAGGGGGGGGATGTTGATAAAAGCACAAGGTTATTATGGCTGATGGCAGTACATGTACATGTACTGGGAAGCTGATTGAAGTATCGATAGACTAATGCAGTTTGTAGGCTGATAGAGCTGGTAATGACTGTTACATGTACATATTAACAGTTTTGTCCTTCTGTTACGGAGATCAAAAATAAAGACTACTGACTAATAAAGGTATTTAAAGTAGAAAAGTAGAAAGCACTTTGAAACTGAGTTAAATGATGATTTATTGTTATATATTCCATTGCACTTTTTTTTTAAATCCATTCAAGTGAAATAGCCTTCCTCATATGACCCTGGTTGTTACAAGGACATTAAACCCCAAAAAATCAAATTGAGTGAAATAAAACCATTATATTGTCGCCATTAGTCTAGTGGCAATTAAAAGCTAGAGGGATTTATAAGAGAATTAAGAAAAACTGCAAAATAGTCTTTGTAAAACATTATATGGTAAGTGACTGGAAATGATGGTATTATGGTATGTTTATTTGTAAGGTCACACTATTTTACTGATTCATACTCTTGCAAGACAGGTGTGTTTACTATTTACTCCAATTGTGTTTAATAGTTTACATTCTGGTTGTAGAGGGGTGTGGCAGAACTCCGGTGACTAAGCCCCAGGGAGAAGAGGACGTAACTGTGATAACCCCCCCTGAGAACGCAGAGGAACATCGAGATAACTGTACAAACGATGAGTACTTTACCCAAGGATGCCTCAACGGGGGAAAGTGCTTCGTGGTTGTCATCGACTCCATAAGGTTACTTAATTGCCAGTAAGTTTAAGCAAACAATTACTCTTGTTACTCCCATGTCATTGTTACTCCCATGTCATTGTTCTTCTCTTGTATCTTCTTGACAGACTGTGTCCCCCTTTCATTAGACAATACAAAAATGATGCTCTAGTTTAAGTTCCATACCCACCCGAACATTGCCCCTTGATATATAACTGCTGTGTTTTGGCAATGTCATTGCTATACCCACTCCAATATATAACTGCTATAACTGCTGTTTTTTGGCTATGTCATTGCTATACCCACTCAAATATATAACTGCTATAACTGCTGTGTTTTTGCTATGTCATTGCTATACCCACTCCAATATATAACTGCTATCACTGCTGTGTTTTGGCTATGTCATTCTTATCCCCACTCCAATATATAACTTCTATAACGGCTGTGTTTTGGCTATGTCATTGCTATACCCACTCCAATATATAACTGCTATCACTGCTGTGTTTTGGCTATGTCATTCTTATCCCCACTCCAATATATAACTGCTATAACTGCTCTGTTTTGGCTATGTCATTGCTATACCCACTCCAATATATAACTGCGATAACTGCTGTGTTTTGGCTATGTCATTGCTATACCCACTCAAATATATAACTGCTATAACTGCTGTGTTTTGGCTATGTCATTCCTATACCCACTCCAATATATAACTGCTATAACTGCTGTGGTTTTTTTGCTATGATGTGTAGCTGCTGTATTCTTATAATGTTATTAGATGTATAATATTATCACTTTGATTTTAGTGGGAAATATACAACATACTGAAGCACATTAAAGGGAGAATTGATGTGATGTTAAGGCTTTTATTACGCTCTTTTAGTATGTGTATGCATTTTCCATGTTAAGGGAGATAACTGCAAATTAATGTCATGACTGTTTTCCTTCTCCTCAAAGCTGTCCATCGGATTATATTGGGAAAAGATGTGAACTGTTCGACTTTCAGCCTGGTGGTCAAGGTAGGCTAAAAATCAGTTTGTTACATTTTGAGAAGAGTTGTATAGAAAATAATTTCCAATATTGCAATACATTTAGCTCACCTGGCCCTAATTAGGGCAAAGTGAAGTTATGTCCTGGCCCAGTGACCCACACCGTGTCTATTGTCCACTTTTCCTTTTTAAATGCTTATAGTCCAGTCCTAGCTCAAACTTATGTTGCCAAGTGATAACAGACATTCCATTGTATCAGTGGTCTTCAGAAAATTCTTCATGAACCAAAAGAATTATAAACCGCACTAATTTCAAACACTATTCGTTAGTGCTGCATTACTGTACATTTCATACAAAAGTTGTTTGTAACAAAATATTATGTGTCACTTTAATTGGAATAGTTACCACATGTTCATTGATAATGGGGATCATGTACTGTTTCAGAGGAGGGGAAGGACAGAATAGCCACTGCGGGAGTGGCGGTCCTGACTGTAGCTGGGGTCCTGTTTGTCACCGTTCTTATTTTCATTGCGATATGGAGGAAAAGGTAAGTACAGTCATATGACACCTCCAATACAGGAAAGTCTGGTATTGTGGGTCATTGTAGGTGATAATGTGAAGATGAAACGTAAAGTATGTGTCTACTTGATTTGATTTTATAGGGTTGAATGTCCTTTTAACAGCTTAGGTCATTATACTTGTCTGCTGTTGTTTTTCAAATTTGATGGATATATGTATACACATATTAATGTTAGACAAATGTACAACAAATTGTTTTGTTAAAAAGTTTTTTAAGAAGATTGCCTTTGTATTTAATTATCATTCGATGTTACTGTATCTCAATGTCTATAGCTTAAATGAGAGAAACAATGCAAACCTGATCTGCTTCATTAACAATATAAACAGGTACTTAAGAAAGAAAAGCAGCGAGAAAGCTAAAGACAAGGAAAAACTTCATGATCAGGATCCAATGAGATCAAACGGTTCACCATCAGTAAGTATGCTAGACTTGTAACCTAAGTATGTAAAGGATCATATCTGTATATATAGGGACAAATCTGTTCTTGTTGTCTCAACAACAGCAAACAATATCAAGAATAAATTATGTGCCACCCTGACAAAAGAAACTACAATAAAGGAGCAACACCGACAGACAGAATGTATGGGAGTTCATGTAGCATCCAAGATCTTTACTCATTAGTAATCATACTAAAGATACATTGTTGCAAGTAATATATTCAACTGCCATCACAGGGTTTAGAGCTTTTTGGGTTATCTGTACCAGCTGGCATTTCGTCTGTATTTCATATGTTTCAATGCTTGTGCTTTTTTTGTTATGTTTAGCGGGATGTGAAGATGTTTTAAGATTACCACTCTGTGTTTGTCAAGGTTTGTCATAAGAACAATTTTCTCGTCGTAGGTGGACTGGAGATTTTATCCATGTGCAAGCAATGCGAAAATGGTCCTCTCAACAAACCCTGAAAATATTGTGTGAAAAAATGTTGATCAGCTGTATTAACTACTTTTAAAAATGTCAACTAAACACCGTATTTTCCAAATGACTTCTTATATAAGCTCAATGGTCATTGATCGCAAATCCTCTGTCTGTGAAAAACGTAAACAAAATAGATGATTTGCGCGAAGGAATACAGTGAACCTTAAAATCTATGAAGAAAAATATTTTTAAAACAACCCTATATTATATTGATTTGTTTATGACGGACTATTTTCTTACGCGGATCACTTTTGTGTGGATACTACATCCGGTTTAGGACATAACATGGCGCAAGCAGACATTCTTTTTTGAAAAAAATCATTCCCAAATGCTGGGAAATGGGAAAATTCATTCTCAAGTTCTTCTCAAGTCGCTCTCAACCTCTTCTTGAGTATTCTCATACTGACAACCCATGATAATGAGTTCATCATGCTACCGTTAGGTGATATAAAGTAATATATAGATGATAATAAACAACATCAAGCAATATCAAACAGGAATATGCATGTAGTTTCTACAATGACTCAAATTTGCCATAAGACTTCTACATACAATCTTGTTGCCATGTTCATTGATGGCAGTTGGGATCATCTCTCATGGTAATGACGAGGACAGCATGATATTTCAAGAGTAAGAATTTTATCAACTTGCATTGCTTCCATACCACATGGTCACTATGTCCCACACTGTCAGTATTTTCCCCAGGTGCGTGGTGAGGGTTGGACATCAACGGGTCGCCAAAGCCCGATACCTGAGGCAATTCCTTTAACAACTATGGTGAATGAAAAAAGCTCCAGCTGACCAATCACAGGGTTCTAAACGGTTGGTCTTAGTATATCTTGTTTGGTGTGCGAATACAGCTAGACCTACCTAACCTTAGAGCTAGTCAAGTAGCTACTAACACCATCTAACCCTGCAGCTAGTCATCTAGTCACTTGTGATACCTAGTTAGCAATTCATGGCCACTTAATTCAGCAGTCACTCATAAGAACTAGTCCATTAGTCACCATCTAACTCTATAGCTAATCCTCTAGTCACTTAAAAGAGCTACAAGTAGTCGGAAGTTACTCAATAATAGCAGTCACTTGTTGGAGCTATTTAAGAAGTCACTTATAATAATGATAGCTACCTGGTAGTCAGTTAAGTTACAAGTGAGAGCTAATCCAGTAGTCACTTGTGAGAGCTAGTCGGCAGTTGTTAATGAGAGCTAGTCGGTAGTTGTTTATGAGAGCTAGTCGGTTGTCACTTGTGAGAGCTTGTCGGCAGTCACTTGTAAGGGCTAGTCCAGTAGTCACTTTTGAGAGCTAGTCATCAGTATCTTGTGAGAGCTTGTTTGAAGTCACTTGTAAGGGCTAGTCCAGTAGTCACTTTTGAGAGCTAGTCATCAGTATCTTGTGAGAGCTTGTTTGAAGTCACTTGTAAGGGCTAGTCCAGTAGTCACTTTTGAGAGCTAGTCATCAGTCACTTGTAAGGGCTAGTCCAGTAGTCACTTTTGAGAGCTAGTCATCAGTATCTTGTAAGGGCTAGTCCAGTAGTCACTTGTAAGGGCTAGTCCAGTAGTCACTTGTAAGGGCTAGTCCAGTAGTCACTTTTGAGAGCTAATCATCAGTATCTTGTAAGAGCTTGCATTGTCGGCAGTTACTGGTAATAGCGAGATGGCAGTCACTTTTGAGAGGCATATTTCCAGTGGTTATCATTATTCAAAATGACACTACTCTAATACTCATTTTGATAGAAAGTGATAGCTAAGTTTAGTTCTGATCTTGTCTACCCTGCACAGTAGTTATTCATTACAGTTTGTGTCAATAACTGTGGTCACTTTGTCCTATTAACAACAGAACTGGTCCTCCAGCTTCACCTCCTGATGCTCCTACTGGCTTAACATTCCCGATTAACTATCCTAGCTTATTACCAGCACAAATTCTTACCTGTAGTGTGTAAGTGTGAGATCTTAACATGGATTTGATTAAAAATCTTAACTGACATGTAAATTATAAATATATATATATATATAAAAAATAAAACAAAAGACAGAGATAGCGTCTCTAGGCCTAATTGTATTTCTCTGTCTTTTGTTTTATTTTTTATATTTAATTCCAACACAAGGACTTCTCAATGTTTTCTTTATATATATATATATAGAGAGAAAAAATAGGTGAAAGCAGCTAGTTTTTTAGTCGGTCGTTAATTTTATTTTTTCTATATTTACTTCCTTCACATGGACATTTAATCACTTTTTATTATATATATATATATATATATGTATAAAGAAATTTACTGTTTTCGAAATAAATGAATTCTTTGGTAAGGAATTCCCCTTTTTCTTGCCTTTATTCAGTCTATATATCCTTTAAACTCTCCTTGAAGTGTGGATCAGCAAAAGAACCCATTTCAATATGGTGATATCAGCTTCTACTATAATAAGATCCACATAAATTATGAATGCTTCTAACCAGTAATGAGAGCAGAATGTTGTTTAAAACTGTCAGCCTACCAACTTCTGGTAATTCTGGTGACAAACTAACTTATTGACAAGGGATGTGGTTAATATTTTAGCACGCCATCAACAGATAGTGGACTGTTCAAATCACCTTTCATCTGTGGTCCCGTGTGTCCTTAAGCAGTTCTTGTTATCTCTATTTGTCAAGAAGTATTTAACAAATTACTCAAATTTCATATGTAAGACCCCCTTGTTAACAATATTTTATTGCATTATCAACACATTTTTGGCTGCATAAATCACACTATTGTAACAAAGTGATATTATTAACCATTACCATAAATGTAGTTATTGAAACAAGGATGTATATGTACTTCCACTATTTTCCTTAGTTTGCATGTGGTATAGGGGATGTGTTTTATAAAGCATGCTGTGTGCAAGGAACTATATACATGTACAAGAAATTATTTAAAATAACTTGTGGATGTAATGGAAAAACAACCCATACCATTCAAATTCATGTAACATTCCTTGTCGAGCTCTTTATTATGCTGAAGGCTTTGGGAAAAAATAACCAACTGTTTGTATTTGAATTTTGTTTGAAACAACATTTCTATGTTATTGTGAACTGTATAGTAATACTATAGTGAACTGCATGTGATGTAATACTGTAGTGATATGTGTAGTTAAATGTATAGATCTGAAGTGACAGAGTAGTGAACAGTGTAGAGATAGAATAGTTAACTGTGTAGAGATAGAATAGTGAACTGTGTAGAGATAGAATAGTGAACTATATAGAGATAGAATAGTAAACTGTGTAGAGATAGAATAGTGAACTGTGTAGAGATAGAATAGTGAACTGTATAGAGATAGAATAGTAAAATGTGTAGAGATAGAATAGTGAACTATATAGAGATAGAATAGTGAACTGTATAGAGATAGAATAGTAAACTGTGTAGAGATAGAATAGTAAACTGTGTAGAGATAGAATAGTGAACGGTGTAGAGATAGAATAGTTAACTGTGTAGAGATAGAATAGTGAACTATATAGAGATAGAATAGTGAATGGTGTAGAGATAGAATAGTGAACTGTATAGAGATAGAATAGTGAACTATATAGAGATAGAATAGTAAACTGTGAAGAGATAGAATAGTTAACTGTGTAGAGATAGAATAGTGAACTATATAGAGATAGAATAGTAAACTGTGTAGAGATAGAATAGTTAACTGTAGAGATAGAATAGTGAACTATATAGAGATAGAATAGTAAACTATGTAGAGATAGAATATTGAACAGTGTAGAGATGGAATAGTGAACTGTATAGAGATAGAATAGTAAACTGTGTAGAGATAGAATAGTAAACTGTGTAGAGATAGAATAGTTAACTATGTAGAGATAGAATAGTAAACTGTGTAGAGATAGAATAGTGAACAGTGTAGAGATAGAATAGTGAACTGTATAGAGATAGAATAGTAAATTGTGTAGAGATGAGAATAGTGAACTGTGTAGAGATAGAATAGTAAACTATGTAGAGATAGAATATTGAACGGTGTAGAGATAGAATAGTGAACTGTATAGAGATAGAATAGTGAACTGTATAGAGATAGAATAGTAAACTGTGAAGAGATAGAATAGTAAACTGTGTAGAGATAGAATAGTGAATGGTGTAGAGATAGAATAGTGAACTGTGTAGAGATAGAATAGTGAACTGTGTAGAGATAGAATAGTGAACTATATAGAGATAGAATAGTAAACTATGTAGAGATAGAATATTGAACAGTGTAGAGATGGAATAGTGAACTGTATAGAGATAGAATAGTAAACTGTGTAGAGATAGAATAGTAAACTGTGTAGAGATAGAATAGTTAACTATGTAGAGATAGAATAGTAAACTGTGTAGAGATAGAATAGTGAACAGTGTAGAGATAGAATAGTGAACTGTATAGAGATAGAATAGTAAATTGTGTAGAGATGAGAATAGTGAACTGTGTAGAGATAGAATAGTAAACTATGTAGAGATAGAATATTGAACGGTGTAGAGATAGAATAGTGAACTGTATAGAGATAGAATAGTGAACTGTATAGAGATAGAAAAGTAAACTGTGGAGAGATAGAATAGTAAACTGTGTAGAGATAGAATACTGAATGGTGTAGAGATAGAATAGTGAACTGCATAGAGATAGAATAGTGTACTGTATAGAGATAGAAAAGTGAACTGTATAGAGATAGAATCGTAAACTATGTAGAGATTGAATATTGAACAGTGTAGAGATAGAAAAGTAAACTGTGGAGATATAGAATAGTAAACTAGGTAGAGATAGAATATTGAACAGTGCAGAGATAGAATAGTGTACTATATAGTCATAGAATAGTAAACTGTATAGAGATAGAAAAGTGAACTGTATAGATAGAATAGTGAAATGTATAGAGATAGAATCGTAAACTATGTAGAGATAGAATAGAGAACTGTATAGAGATAGCATAGTGTACTATATAGAGATAGAATAATAAACTGTGAAGAGATAGAATAGTGACCTGTATAGAGACAGAATAGTGAACTGTGGAGAGATAGAATAGTAAACCGTGTAGAGATAGAATATTAAACAGTGTAGAGATGGAATAGTGAACTGTAAAGAGATAGAATAGTGTACTATATAGAGATAGGATAGTAAACTATGTAGAGATAGGATAGTGAAGAGGGTAGAGATAGGATAGTAAACTATGTAGAGATTGAATATTGAACAGTGCAGAGATAGAATAGTGACCTGTATAGAGACAGAATAGTGAACTGTGTAGCGATAGAATAGTGAACAGGGTAGAGATAGAATATTAAACTATGTAGAGATAGAATAATAAACTGTGAAGAGATAGAATAGTGAACGGTGTAGAGAAAGAATAGTGAACTGAGTAGAGATAGAATAGAGAACTGTATAGAGGTAGGATAGTGAACTGTGTAGATATAGAAAAGTGAACTGTATAGAGACAGAATAGGGAACTGTGTAGAGATAGAATAGTGTACTGTATAGAGATAGAATAATAAACTGTGAAGAGATAGAATAGTGACCTGTATAGAGACAGAATAGGGAACTGTATAGAGATAGAATCGTAAACTATGTAGAGATTGAATATTGAACAGTGCAGAGATAGAATAGTGAAATGTGTAGAGATAGAATAATAAACTGTGAAGAGATAGAATAGTGCACTGTGTAGAGATAGAACAGTAAACTGTGTAGAGGTAGAATAGTGAACTGCATAGAGATAGAATAGTAAATTATGTAGAGATAGAATAGAGAACTGTATAGAGGTAGGATAGTGAACTGTGTAGTAAACGGTGTAGAGATAGAATATTGAACAGTGTAGAGATAGAAAAGTGAACTGTATAGATAGAATAGTGAACTTTATAGAGATAGAATAATAAACTGTGAAGAGATAGAATAGTGCACTGTGTAGAGATAGAACAGTAAACTGTGTAGAGATAGAAAAGTGAACTGTATAGAGACAGAATAGTGAACTGAGTAGAGATAGAATAGAGAACTGTATAGAGATAGAATCGTAAACTATGTAGAGATAGGATAGTAAACTATGTAGAGATAGAAAAGTGAACAGTGTAGAGATAGAATAGTGAACTGTATAGAGACAGAATAGTGAACTGTGTAGAGATAGAATAGTTAACTGTGTAGAGATGAGAATAGTGAACTGTGTAGAGATAGAATAGTGAATGGTGTAGAGATAGAATAGTGAACTGTGTAGAGATTAGAGATAGAATAGTTAACAGTGTAGTAAACTGTTTAGATTATAAATGCTGAAACTTGTTTGTTTGTTAAACATTGTACTGGAATGATGGGAGAAAAATGATCATTCCATAACTTAGATTGTAACAGTGAAATCTCCGACCCCGCAGGTGACTATTCTGTTGTCTAACCCTTTGGCAGAGCCGCAGGTTAGACAACCGAAAAAAAATCACCTCTCAGGTTGGAGATTTCTCTGTCACACCTTCAAGGTAGGGGAAGATATTCTGTTAGTGATCTGTGTAGTGATTTGTGTAGTGAACTGTGTTTTGAACTATGTAGTGAACTGTGTATAGTGATCTGTGTAGTGATCTGTGTAGTGAACTTTGTAGTGATCTGTGTAGTGAACTGTGTAGTGATCTGTGTAGTGATCTGTGTAGTGAACAATGTAGTGAACTGTGTGGTGAACTGTGTGGTGAACTGTGTAGTGATCTGTGTAGTGAACTGTGTAGTGAACTGTGTAGTGATCTGTATAGTGATCTGTATAGTGAACTGTGTAGTGAACTGTGTAGTGATCTGTGTAGTGAACTGTGTAGTGAACTATGTAGTGAACTGTGTATAGTGATCTGTGTAGTGAACTGTGTAGTGATCTGTGTAGTGAACTGGGGAGTGATCTGTGGAGGGAACTGGGTAGTGATCTGTGTAGTTCACTACACAGATCCCTACACAGTTCACCACATAGTTCACCACACAGTTCACTACATAGTTCTCTACACAGTTCACTACACAGATCTGTGTAGTGAACTGTGTAGTGATCTGTATAGTGATCTGTATAGTGAACTGTATAGTGAACTGTGTAGTGAACTGTGTAGTGATCTGTGTAGTGATAATACTAGCAATACCGTACAGTCAGCTTCTTGATAATTTTTTTATTTTTGTTCTTTAGGAATCTGAAAGTGCATCATCAACCCTAAAGAAGGATGGTTCCATTAACAACGAGCAGCTTGAGCCGCTACAAAACACAGTATTTGTAGACAAAGGCAATGGCGTACCAGTATAGGGCATAGGTCAGGATCACTGTGTGACTAACTTGCACTAACCAAAACAGTATCCAGGTACAGGGTCAGTGCCAGGAGGGACCTGTTGCTACACTGGTCATGACTGAACTAGACTGGACATGCAATGTTGATGGAAAAAAGGTCTTGTTTGAAGGTCTTTCGGACATCTGGAGTGATGGATAATTTTGTTTCTTAGTAATATACTCAAATATCACCAGACACTGACCAACTAGGAAGAGATTGGCCAGCTCGCGTAAAAGGAAGTTTGTGGTGCTAGCATAACCATTAGTGTTTATTATTATCATCAGTTACCTGATCTTATCCATGTGGAGGTTACCTAATGGCAAAACAATTAGCACTAGTCACTCATTAGATCAGACCAAGCATTAGGCTTTCTTCTGTGGCAGCTTAGACAGACAGACAGAGGTCGTGTGGAGACTTCAGCTGACTTGTACTCGTGTATCCATAAGGCTTAGGGCTGATGTTAGAACTAATGTCATGCTTTGGCAAATGAAATTTTGAAAAATACAAAAAAAAATGTATTTAACTGTTATGTAAATTAAATTATCGAATAGAATTAATTTGATCACCATTAAAACAAATCTGAATTAGCTTTGATGAAGAAATTTTACAAGTTAAAATAATGTATGTTGACCACTCTTCTGTTAGTGCTTCCTACACATACTGTTACAACCCATTGGATCATTATTATCTAACTAGTGTGATGTCAGATAGGATGTAGGTCTCTGCTGTCTAGTCAGCAGAAACAATGGATCTGTGGATATGTGAGAATGGATAGAATGCAATGAGTGTTTGATTTCATTAAGGTGTTGTTCTTTTGAATGAAATGGGTCACAGATGATGTTTGCATGAATGAAATGTTGTGTACTTCTCTTATTTTGTTATTTGTGATTCTTTAACACAAAGAAATATTTGTTTCTCAATGATTTTAAAATCCAGCAAAATGTAAGTTTATGGCATTTACTTACCATGTAAACTAAACAAATAAATATCATGTTTTTTTCTAGACAGGAAAGTTCCTCTCTATGAAATTGTTGAATTTGATCTCTATTCACATTATCCTACATGAGATAGGGGAGATAACCCTAAATAAAAATATATCAGTAATTTTGTCAGGTACTGTACTGTAAAAAAATATTATAAAAACATTAGATACATGCATTTACAATTTTGTTTACTTGTAATATTTAAAGAAAACTAAATTGGTATGAATGGATATAAGTTAATTAAAAAGAAATTTAGCTTTAATTAATAGAGACGGCATTGCTTAAGTTTTGCCTGGTGATCTTCATGAAATCCAGTCTATCCTTGCTTCTAAAGGAAAATAATACTGCGTATGAGCCTGCTTCTGCATGGTTCTTCTTTAAAATGAGAAAATATGTTTTTATATGTGAAGACAGAATCAATTTAATTGTGGATACAACATGGAGTTTGATGATAGGTCATTTATTGTGACAATTGGTGACAATTTTACAATGACTCTTAAAGAATATATCCGGGGTTGGCAGGTATGTTCTGTTATTGAAAAGTTTTTAAATAAGGCCAATGATTGTTAAATTTTAAATAAAAGGTAAGTATTGAAAAGTTGATTTAAAATTGATAATGATGTAAAGGCTACAGTATAATGGTTGTATGTATGAAGCTAGTTTGTCTGTTATTATGGAGTATATGTGTGTTGTTGTATTATGGAACGTATGTACATTTTACTGTGGACCCTCGTGTGCTGGTGTCCTCTACAAGCAATGTGATAATCATGGTATCTCATACTTATTTGTGCCATTTGTTTCTTCAGTTCAGCCTTTATTGATATTTGTGTGTAGGTGATTTCAGTTACTTCTGTGTGTACATAGTAAACTGGAAAAAGAAGTTTATAATTTAAAACGGTTTGCATTTATTGAATACTACACAAAGACTTGTTCATAATAAATATGAACCAATGTAATAGATTGTGTATGTCCTTCCCTACCAGTTTGTTGGCTGCCCTCAGCAGTCCTAACTGAGATGATCTGGCAGTTCATGTTTTTTAATTACAAAGGAAGTCTTAACTTATACATATAAAACTATACACTGCAATTTATTATGTATTTTATATATATAAACTTGGACCAGTATGTTTTGAATGGCGTTTATTAGTTATATCTGTATTGTGACACACTGCTTTACCTGTGATAAAGGCTAACAATGACCTACTTTATTTAAATAACTAAAATAATGTGATCAGAGGACTTTTTTGCCAGCGTAGAATTTCTCAAATAAAGTATGGTAAATGAAGTAAATTAGCACAACATGCAATATGTTTCCTGTATGTTCTACAACAGGTGAGGCACTTCCTGTCAATACCACCACAGGTGAGACACTTCCTGTCAATACCACCACAGGTGAAACACCTCTGTCAATACCATCACAGGTAAGACACTTCCTGTCAATACCACCACAGGTGAGACACTTCCTGTCAGTATTATCACAGGTGAGTCACTTCCTGTCAGTATTACCACAGGTGAGTCACTTCCTGTCAGTATTGCCACAGGTGAGACAATATTGATCTGTACCACTACAGGTTAGGTACTTCCTGTAAATACCACTACAAGAGAGTCACTTCCTGTCAGTATTACCACAGATGAGTCAATTCCTGTCCGTATTACCACAGGTGAGACAATATTGATTTGTACCACTACAGATGAGTCACTTCCTGTCAGTATTACCACAGGTGAGACAATATTGATCTGTACCACTACAGGTTAGACACTTCTTGTCAGTACCACTACAGGAGAGTCACTTCCTGTCAGTATTACCACAGATGAGTCAATTCCTGTCAGTATTACCACAGGTGAGACAATATTGATCTATACCGCTACAGGCGAGTCACTTCCTGTCAGTATTACCACAGGTGAGACATTTTTCGCCACCACTACAGATGAGACATCTGATGAGTACACCAATGGCGAGTTGGTACATTGTCCAGTCCTCTAACATACATATATAGTCATAATGTATAATGCTAATTTGATAAAGTATCACTTCCATTGTTAAAATCATTTATAGATATGATTTGCATATATAGAAAATAAACCAAAGTATAATTAATTTCACACGCACAAAACTTATATAACATAATTGTCACAAATTTTGCTTTGTTTCACTACTTGTTGCAACCTAAATTTATGGGCACATCATAAAACAAATTGGAAATAAAGGATACATTTAGAAAAGAAGACAGATTTTATGAAATAAATTAACACAGGCAGGCACTTGTGTCTAATTTGGAATAAAAAGAAAACAGCTAAATTTCTTTTTTTATCCCAGAAAGCCATCTCATCATATTGACTATGTCATTGAACCTATTGGTAATAGCAGACTCTAGCCTTTAATTTTTAACATATTTACAACCTCCCTGTGACATATCTCGATTTCAATGAGGTCAGAAGTATACAGTATTTGCTTTGTGCATCCTATATTGTCCCAAGTGTTCATACATGTAGGTCTGACCATCAGAAAGGATTCTGGGTTGTTTATCTTATTTTTTGAAGGGTAATCAAACTTAGTACATTGTGTATGTGTGTCCATCATATACAGGAAATGGATTGTACTAAAAGTAATCATGCAATTTATGGTATGGTAATCTCAAACTATGTTTTTGAAGCATTTTCCTACATTATTTTATGTAAGATCATCACATTTAGTTTGTATGATGAAGGGAAGACAGAGAATCACATAACAAAAGTAGGTCACTGGAACCTTTATTTTGACCTCTGACCTCAATCAAAGAAAACAGTAATTGAAGCATTTATCTTGCTCTGATCGACTTCGTATGTGGGTACATGTAGATGGAGTGTCATGTGCCAATAGTGAATACCTATACCATGTATACTTTAAATGTACCTATTTTAGTGGTACTCTCATTTTAGCACTTCAGATAAACATAATACTAAGTTATGATTGTGCCAGTCAAAGTTCCTATGTATTGTTCTCTATTTCAACATTCATCAATGCCCTAATTTGTAAAATTTAATAATGAGCAGAAACAAGTATGTAACATTATATTGACCTCTGACCACAATCACAGAAAAACTGGTTGTGGAAAACTTCTGCTGTACAATATCATGTGCATGCGGGAACAAATAACTTAGAATACAACTTGTCACTAAGTGTGAGATCAAACTTAAGGACAAAGTGAGTTGGTTATGTTTTATACAGTAGATATGGCCTGAACCTTATTTTACAAAAGAGAGGTCAAAGGTCTAAAATCAGGTCAAATGATCCTTTGCAAGTCCACGGTATCTACAAAGTAGATCAGAAGTCAAAATACAGGTCAAATGATCCTGTGCAAATCCCGGATATCCAAAAAGTAGGTCAGAGATCAAAATATTGGTCAAATGATCCTGTGCAAACCCCGGATATCCACAAAGTAGGTCAGAGATCAAAATACAGGTCAAATGATCTTGTGCAAATCCAGGATATCCACAAAGGAGGTCAGAGATCAAAATATAGGTCAAATGATCCTGTGCAAATCCAGGATATCCACAAAGTATGTCAGAGGTCAAAATACAGGTCAAATGATCTTGTGCAAATCCAGTATATCCACAAAGCCAGTACTTCAAGATGGGTTCTCCCTCATGTTCAGTATTTCAAAGCAATATGGACATTTTGTTGTATTACATTCAAAACTGATAGGAGGTAATCTCACTGTATTTTGATGTGCTTTAATATCCAATCCTGAAATGCTGCTGGTCAAAGGCACATGTATATTTCCTTATTCATTCCTATCAAAACATGACAAAATCTAGTATGTCATTTTCTTTTGCCAAAAGTTTTCTGAAAGGAAATAAAATAACCGTGACAAATGGAAACTACATTCATAATGCATATATCAAGATGCATATTTGTAGCACAGATGAACTGCCATCTGATTTTACTATGTTAAGTTTTTATTTCTATTAAAATCCTAGTATGTGTACCTCTTATTCAAGTACTTATACGCAGTGTGAGTTTTATTTTCATTCCATAAATGCTTGAACCTATTAAGTTATATGTATATTCTGATTATACATCAATATGTCATGTCTTTTGAATTATACTGATGTAAGACTAAGTGTTAACACTTACAGATCTGTGTTGATGTATGCAGCTGTATTTGCTTTATCCAGTGACTCTTGGTAGAAGTGATTAACAAAAAGTCAATTCTTGGTAGTAGTGATTAACAAAAAGTCAATTCTTGGTTGTAGTGATTAAAAAAAGTCAACTCTTGGTTGTAGTGATTAAAAAAAGTCAACCCTTGGTTGTAGTAATTAAAAAAAGTCAACCCTTGGTTGTAGACTTAACAAGTTGGCCCTTGATTGGAGTGATAATAAGTCCTCTATCCAGTGACTCTTATTTGTACTGACTATTAAGTCTTGAATCAAGCACCTGACTCAATATCCATGTGATTGATGGTGGGTGATAGGTCACTCAATGATGATGTGATTTTAAAATGTTTAAATATCAGCACGAAATGTGAATTATTTAACGGAGTCGCTGCATAAACCGAATGTCAGCAAGTTCATCTGAGTTCGCCATGACGTCTACACAGGGGCTCGTTATCTACCTAACTGTAACCTGTATGGTAGGAGTACACCAAGAGAATCGTCCTTGTACACACTCAAATATTTATCAATAAACAGTATGTTTTGTTAACTTGTGCTTTGTTTTTTTTTAACTATGAACCCAAGTTCCTAATTCCGTTTTAGGAAAAATAAAAAACAGAAATAAAATTCAGCTCCATCAGTTTTCTTTCAATGGATAATTATACAACAGTAAAACATTTGGTGCTATGAGGAGTGTCAGTTATCTGTATTTTATTTTGATGAAAAATGTCAGCAGTAGTAAGCGTGAACAATATACAATGAATAAAGCTATACTTGTAGTTGAGTAAAATCTGCATACTTGTATAATAAAGCAGCAATCTCCACGCTCATTTGTTGATAGTTTCTGCACAGTACCTTTATTAAGTGTGACCAGATTTTGATGACACTTTGTCAATATTACATAAAGCCAAAGTTTAAAGCTATAATATTAGTTAAAATTTGAATAAAATTTTAAATTATATAGGACACAGCAATACAAATAGATAAAATATTTAAACTTTAAAACAAAGTTCAGCAAAATGAATTAAAATGACATCAAACTTGCAGTGGAATGACATAATCTCATTTTTTTAACTTTTCATATGAGATTGAAGAAACAAGTCTACCAAGGGGAAACATTGGAACAAGTTTCAAAATGGGGAATGTACATTTCTGCCATTATGTACAAATCATCTTATTCCTTTTGGATAACTTAAAGGTACATACTTTTTTAAGAACAAAAAAACAGAAATTGATGGAATAATTTAGAGCAAAAGTTTATTTCTGAGGAAATATAAAGATACAAGTACATGTGTAAGTCTACAATGACTGCATTATTGCACCAATAGTATATAACAATATATAGAAAATATATCAACAATACAAGTAACAGGTATAGATATATCCGACACCATGTATATTTATACTGATACCTAGGTTTGAATACTAGCTAAAGTAACACCCTTCAGTATCATAAAACAGGGGAGACAATTCAAGGATACTCGATCAATGCTCTAATTACAGATTGAGAGAATCTTTCACCCCTTTGGGTTTGAGATACATGTAGTTCCAGAGGACATGAATGATTCTTTCTTTTTTACCCTGTTGGCCCTATAATAAATGCAACGTTGATGTTTTGTGACCAGTACAGTGTTGAAGTGGCATTTATGCCTGGTTGAACTTCTGTAATACAAATGTTATACAGGGAAATCATCTCGGCACTGGAGTGAGACAAGGATAGTTCACACCTTGAAAAGTGTAAGTATCAATATTTGTTAAATACTTTTCTCCAACACAATATTATGTGATGTCATAGTTTACAGAAGATGTTCATATTTTAAAGGTTTTATATCTAACCTTTCCTTGATGGTGTGACCTCATGGAATATTAACCAAAATTATACAGTAGCTGATCTTGATATTGCATGTTTATATAGCAGTTATAGACATATTCTATCAGAGTTACCTCCCCTCATTACCCTTATATCTGACGGGCCAACAAAATGGGAAGATAGCTCGCTACTTATGCATGCATTTCTGAACATTGTACTGAGTTGTTATATCTATGTTATATACATCAATGTTGTCCATGTGTCAAGTACATTGGATCAGAATACCCACCCAACAAAGCACATAATATACTGAGGCTGATTCATATGAAACACGAAAGGAAAAATGCACTTTCAGACCTGACTTCAAATCTGTGACCCTGAGAGTGATACTCCAACCAATTGAGCCTACCAGGTTGATGGCAATTGACCCAGGCCAATTCTGCTACATTCCTAATTCCTTCAACAAATTGTTTGACCCAGAAGACACTAATGAATGGGGAAAATGCACAGCGACATCAGTATTTTAACTCGGGACCCTCTGGAAACTAGATGGACGCTCTGAATAATTGAGCCACTTGGTTACCGGCAATCGACCCAGCAATAATATGGAAGGAAACATTCAAAATATCTCGGTACTAGCAATTGTTTATGAAATGTCCATTCTACTCAGCATATCTGAGCGGACAGAGTCAACAGGTGACAGACGACTAAGTGACACACTGACGTCTAGATGACTGCAGATCTGCCTCATCATCTCCTGCTGTTGTTTCTGGGCCGCCTGCATCTGTAGCAACCTGGCAACAAAAAGTGTAAGTCTATAGCAACCTGGCAACAAACAGTGTAAGTCTCTAGCAACTTGGCAACAAACAGTGAAAGTCTATAGTAACCTGGCAACAAAAAGTTAAGTCCATGGCAACTTGGCAACAAAAAGTTAAATCCATAGCAACTTGGCAACAAAAAGTAGAGTCCATAGCAACTTGGCAACAAAAATTTAAGCCCATAGCAACTTGGCAACAAAAAGTTATGTCTATAGCAACTTGGCAACAAAATTGTAAGTATATAGAAACCTGGCAACAAACAGTGTAAGTCTCTAGCAACTTGGCAACAAACAGTGAAAGTCTATAGTAACCTGGCAACAAAAAGTTAAGTCTATAGCAATTTGGCAACAAACAGTGAAAGTCTATGGTTACCTGGCAACAAAAAGTTAAGTCTATAGCAATTTGGCAACAAACAGTGAAAGTCTATAGTAACCTGGCAACAAAAAGTTAAGTCTATAGCAATTTGGCAACAAACAGTGAAAGTCTATAGTAACCTGGCAACAAAAAGTTAAGTCTATAGCAATTTGGCAACAAACAGTGAAAGTCTATGGAAACCTGGCAACAAAAAGTTAAGTCCAAAGCAACTTGGCAACAAAAAGTTATGTCTATAGCAACTTGGCAACAAAATTGTAAGTATATAGAAACCTGGCAACAAACAGTGTAAGTCTCTAGCAACTTGGCAACAAACAGTGAAAGTCTATGGAAACCTGGCAACAAAAAGTTAAGTCTATGGTAACTTGGCCCCAAACAGAGAAAGTCTATGGTAACCTGGCAACAAAAAGTTAAGTCTATGGTAACTTGGCCCCAAACAGAGAAAGTCTATGGTAACCTGGCAACAAAAAGTTAAGTCCATAGCAACTTGGCAACAAAAAGTTAAGCCCATAGCAACTTGGCAACAAACAGTTAAGTCTATGGTAACTTGGCAACAAACAGTGAAAGTCTATGGTAACCTGGCAACAAACAGTGAAAGTCTATGGTAACCTGGCAACAAAAAGTGTAACTCTAGCAACCTGGCAACAAAAAGTTAAGACCATAGCAACTTGGCAACAAAAATTTAAGCCCATAGCAACTTGGCAACAAACAGTGAAAGTCTATGGAAACCTGGCAACAAAAAGTTAAGTCCATGGCAACTTGGCAACAAAAAGTTAATTCCATAGCAACTTGGCAACAAAAATTTAAGCCCATAGCAACTTGGCAACAAAAAGTTATGTCCATAGCAACTTGGCAACAAAAAGTTAAGCCCATAGCAACTTGGCAACAAAAAGTTAAGTCCATAGCAACCTGGCAACAAAAAGTGTAAGTCTAGCAACCTGGCAACAAAAAGTTAAGTCTTTAGCAACTTGGCACAAAAGGTTATGTCTATAGCAACTTGGCAACAAAATTGTAAGTATATAGAAACCTGGCAACAAACAGTGTAAGTCTATAGCAACCTGGCAACAAACAGTTTAACTCTAAAGTAACCTGGCAATAAAATTTTAAGAATAAATTACAACCTGGCAACAATGTAAGTTTATTGTAAACTGACAACAGAGTGTGTCATTCTATTGTAACCTGACAACAGAATGTGTCATTCTATTGTAATCTGACAGCAGAGTGTGTCATTCTATTGTTATCTGACAGCTGAGTATGTCATTCTATTGTAAACTGACAACAGAGTGTGTCATTCTATTGTAACCTGACAACAGAGTGTGTCATTCTATTGTAAACTGACAACAGAGTGTGTCATTCTATTGTAACCTGACAGCAGAGTGTGTCATTCTATTGTAAACTGACAACAGAGTGTGTCATTCTATTGTAACCTGACAACAGAGTGTGTCATTCTATTGTAACCTGACAACAGAGTGTGTCATTCTATTGCAACCTGACAGCAGAGTGTGTCATTCTATTGTAAACTGACAAGAGAGTGTGTCATTCTATTGTTACCTGACAACAGTGTCATTCTATTGTAACCTGACAACATAGTGTGTCATTCTATTGTAAGCTGGCAACAGAGTGTGTCATTCTATTGTACCCTGACAGCAGAGTGTGTCATTCTAGTGTAACCTGACAACAGAGTGTGTCATACTATTGTAACCTAACAACAGAGTGTGCCATTCTATTGTAACCTGACAGCAGAGTGTGTAATTCTATTGTAACCTGACAACAGAGGGTGTCATTCTAGTGTAACCTGACAGCAGAGGGTGTCATTCTATTGTAACCTGACAAAAGAGTGTGTCATTCTATTGTAACCTAACAACAGAGTAAAAAAACAATCAGATACATATACATACAAACAAGAGTATGCATGGAAGGATACACATTATTAAAATGGCTAATTATTTGAAGAAAAGTGTGTCATTCTATTGTAACCTGACAGTAGAGTGTGTCATTCTATTGTAACCTAACAACAGAGTAAAAAAACAATCAGATACATATACATACAAACAAGAGTATGCATGGAAGGATACACATTATTAAAATGGCTAATTATTTGAAGAAAAGTGTGTCATTCTATTGTAACCTGACAAAAGAGTGTGTCATTCTATTGTAACCTGCCAAGAGAGTGTGTCATTCTATTGTTACCTGACAACAGTGTCATTCTATTGTAACCAGACAACAGAGTGTGTCATTCTATTGGAACCTGACAACAGAGTGTGTCATTCTATAGTAACCTAACAACAGAGTGTGTCATTCTATTGTAAGCTGACAACAGAGCGTGTCATTCTATTGTAATCTGACAACAGAGTGTGTCATACTATTGTAACCTAACAACAGAGTGTGTCATTCTATTGCAACCTGCCAGCAGAGTGTGTCATTCTATTGTACCCTGACAGCAGAGTGTGTCATTCTATTGTAAACTGAAAAGAGAGTGTGTCATTCTATTGTTACCTGACAACAGTGTCATTCTATTGTAACCAGACAACAGAGTGTGTCATTCTATTGTACCCTGACATCAGTGTCATTCTAGTGTTAACTGACAACAGAGTGTGCCATTCTATTGTAACCTGACAGCAGAGTGTGTAATTCTATTGTAACCTGACAACAGAGGGTGTCATTCTAGTGTAACCTGACAGCAGAGTGTGACATTCTATTGTAACCTGACAAGAGAGTGGGTCATTCTATTGTTACCTGACAACAGTGTCATTCTATTGTAACCTAACAACAGAGTGTGCCATTCTATTGTAACCTGACAGCAGAGAGTGTCATTCTATTGTAACCTGACACCAGTGTCATGCTATTGTAACCTGACAACAGAGTGTGTCATACTATTGTAACCTAACAACAGAGTGTGCCATTCTATTGTAACCTGACAGCAGAGGGTGTCATTCTATTGTAATCTGACAACAGAGTGTGTCATGCTATTGTAAACTGACAACAGAGTGTGTCATTCTATTGTAACCTGACAACAGAGTGTGTCATTCTAGTGTAACCTGACAGCAGAGTGTGTCATTCTATTGTAACCTGACAAGAGAGTGTGTCATTCTATTGTAATCTGACAACAGAGTGTGTCATTCTATTGTAATCTGACAACAGAGTGTGTCATTCTATTGTAACCTGACAACAGAGTGTGTCATTCTATTGTAACCTGACAGCAGAGTGTGTCATTCTATTGTAAACTGACAACAGAGTGTGTCATTCTACTGTAACCTAACAAGAGAGTGTGTCATTCTATTGTAACCTAACAACAGAGTGTGTCATTCTATTGTAATCTGACAGCAGAGTGTGTCATTCTATTGTAAACTAACAACAGAGTGTGTCATTCTACTGTAACCTAACAACAGAGTGTGTCATTCTATTGTAACCTAACAACAGAGTAAAAAAACAATCAGATACATATACATACAAACAAGTGTATGCATGGAAGGATACACATTATTAAAATGGCTAATTATTTGAAGAAAAAACCTGAAAAACTTACATGGCCTTTTGCTTCCTCATGTCATGTTTTATTTGGCTGAGCATTTCTGACATAGGATCATTGCTGTCCTCTTCTAAATATTTCTCATTGTTTTCCACTTTTAAAAGCTTCTTCTTGAACTAGAAAGATATATCAATTTCAATATTTGAACTCAACTTTAATGTATTTTACAACAATGTTGAAACAGGATTTATTTATCACCTTTATCAGTCACTATTAATGGCTGGGATAACAGCTTGTACGAGATCTTAAAATAGGAGGAAACTGAAAAACACAGATGAAATCTTCCTGGTCAAGCAAGTGACCCTAAGTTCTCACATCTGATCAGAGTATCAACCCCTTGCCATCTTGGTGAGTGCTCTATCCAACGTTGATTACCTACATGATTACCACAGTCTGATGAGTACGGTGAAAGATGAGTGCTCTATCCACTGTTGATTACCTACACGATTACTACAGTCTGATGAGTACGGTGAAAGACGAGTGCTCTATCCACCGTTGCTTACCTAAACGATTACTACAGTCTGATGAGGACGGTGAAAGATGAGTGGTCTATCCACTGTTGATTACCCACACGATTACTACAGTCTGATGAGGACGGTGAAAGATGAGTGGTCTATCCACTGTTGATTCCCTACACGATTACTACAGTCTGATGAGGACGGTGAAAGATGAGTGGTCTATCCACTGTTGATTCCCTACACGATTACTACAATCTGATGGGTACGATGAAAGATGAGTGCTCTATCCACCGTTGATTACCTACACGATTACTACAGTCTGATGAGTACGGTAAAAGATGAGTGCTCTAACTACTGTTGATTACCTACACGTACAATTACTACAGTCTGATGAGTACGGTGAAAGATGAGTGTTGATTACCTACACAGTAACTACAGTCTAGTGAGACCTGTATAAGTACTTACCTGATTCCAGCACGACTGACTCTCCATGTTTGGTTTCATCTCAAACCTCCTTTTGTATAGTTTTCTCTGAATGATTCTGGGGAATGTGGCTTCATATGAACAAAGCATTTGTATCTACCAACACAAAACAATGAGGTGACATTATATTAGCAAATATCTGTGTGTCCTCTTTTGATGGAAAACAAATATTAAATATAAATGTGAAAACAAGTTATTTGAATTGTTGTAAGTTAAGGATTAAGCCTGGCTCAGATATGTTGGTATATGAACTGGGTACATTAGGAAAGCTTTAATTACCTGCAGTGAGAGACGGGTCAGGTAGGCCTCCTTCTGTATCTTGTCTATATCACCTACAGCAATACCTACCTACAACAATAAAACAGAAAGTTTGGAAATAAAATCATTTAATGATATCTTTCAAACATTAAACATGAGTATTGTAAACAAAATATATGTGCTTAACAATATTGATAAATCTTATATCCAACCCCAAAAACAGGACTTTGCTTTACTGTGTCCAAGGTCCTCAATAATTCCTGAAACAGCTTGGTGAAATCCAATTCCTGAAACTGTTAGCTTGGTGAAATCTGCACCTTCTAGTGATATTTACTGCTAGAATCTTTTTTTGAATCATCATAATAGAATTAATAATAAGTCCTAAAAGGTGCAGCACTTTGCTGATGTTACAAACTATGTATGCTAATTCATCAAAGCCAACCTGTGTAGTGCTACTTGCTGAAGGGTTATAGTAACTTTATAAACAAATTGTTGCTGTCAGTTACAGGACATCTTACCTGCAGTTTGAGTAGACATTATGTACTTGTATGTTAAGACTTACCAGCAGGTTCATGAGACCTATCGGCATTATGACCATAAACATGGTCATCAGAAGCATGTTGTCTACTACAAACGGAGCATTGGTCTCACTCGCGTAGTTACTGACAAAGTTGAGTTCACCAAGGGTCATGGACAGGACGGTCATTGGATACCAACTATCTGGTGTGAGACCGGGCTGTAATATCATCATCAGTCATTAGATATATAAGAAAAATTCAGCATTAGTGATTGTTCATGTATTGAGCATTATATCTACAGATCTGTCAGGATCTTCAGCACACCCAAGCACCCAATCAATTTAATGAAATATAAAGTATATTCCAACTTTGTATTTACCACTGGTTTTTTTTACTTCTGGCTGACCCAAATTTCAAACCATGCTTGATGATTAAAAGGCCAAAAAAATATCACTCAAATATATCCACCTAAGTGTTCTCTAAAAGTCATGTTTGTAATATAATTAAGTGCACTTTTTAATATCTAATACTAATACAGCACTCACATTTAGCACATATATTAATTCAGAGGCATCGTCCCCAGGTTCTGACAAATTTCTGTATAGAAAATTTGGAAAAGCCAAAAACCTTTGAGACAGTTGGGCACAAGACCTACGTTTTTTATGTGACACCAACTCAGACATACAATGTAGTGATGTGTTGTGAGCTAAGGAACATGATTCTGTAGAAATGGGGCACTACACCTGATTTAAGTACAGGTATGTGACACTCTGTCATCTCAAGAGGTACGTATAAAATTCGGCAACTATAGGTAAATTGAGATATGCCTAGCCAAAGTGTGTAAGGTGAACAAAGGGCCATAACTGTGGATGAGGTAAAACACAAGACCTGAAATAAGTTTACACACCAAAGTGATGTAAGGTGAACAAAGGGTCATAACTGTGGATGAGGTAAAACACAAGACCTGAAATAAGTTTACACACCAAAGTGATGTAAGGTGAACTGAGGGCCATAACTGTGGATGAGGTAAAACAAAAGACCTGGTATTAGTATACACACCAAAGTGATGTAATGTGAACTGAGGGCCATAACTGTGGATGAGGTAAAACATAAGACCTGATATTAGTATACACACCAACGTGATGTAAGGTGAACAAAGGGCCATAACGGTGGATGAGGTAAAACACAAGACCTGATATTAGTATACACACCAAAGTGATGTAAGGTGAACTAAGGGCCAGAACTGTGGATGAGGTAAAACACAAGACCTGATATTAGTATACACACCAAAGTGGGAATTGAAGGTGACACAGTTCATTGAAAATGCCTGAGACAGAGATATTTATGGTTGAAAAATTGTGCCATTACTCTGTATAAAGTGGAGTTCAAGGCCTGATTTTAGCATGCATAGTGCTATAAGCTTACTACAGTAAATGAGAGCCGTCGATAAAGTGAAGCAGGAAACATAGGGCAATAAGTCTACACCTCGGACATTAACTGTAGACTTGGGACACTTACTGTAGACTTGGGACACTTCTCGTAGGCTATGGACACTTACTGTAGACTTGGGACACTTCTCATAGGCTATGGACACTTACTGTAGACTTGGGATACTTCTCGTAGGCTATGGACACTTACTTTAGATTATGGACACTTACTGTAGACTGTGGACACTTACTGTAGACTTGGGACACTTACTGTAGACTATGGACACTTACTGTAGACTATGGACACTTACTGCAGACTTGGGACATTTACTGTAGACTTGGGACACTTACTGTAGACTATGGACACTTACTGCAGACTTGGAATACTTACTGAAGACTTGGGACACTTACTTACTGTAGACTTGGGACACTTCTCGTAGACTTCGGACACTTACTGTAGACTATGGACACTTACTGTAGACTTGGGACACTTACTGTAGACTATGGACACTAACTGTAGANTGGGACAGTAACTGTAGACTATGGACACTACCTGCAGACTTGGGACACTTACTGCAGACTTGGGACACTTACTGTTGACTATGGACACTTACTGTAGACTATGGACACTTACTGCAGACTATGGACACTTACTGTAGACTTGGGACACTTACTGTAGACTTGGGACACTAACTGTAGACTTAAAACACTTCTCATAGACACTTACTGTAGACTTGGGACACTTACCGTAGACTTGGGACCCTTACTGTAGACTTGAAACACTTACTGAAGACTTGAGACACTTACTGTTTGAGCCATGGTGATACCAAAGGCACTGGCAAAGGATAGGAGGAATAACAGCAACACTGACATCACCTGTTACAGAAAAAGAATATGAGGAAAAACTGCAATGATACAGAAACATTGGTAAAAACATGGGTGAAAGCTATGCATACTTCGGTATCAAGAATTAACAAAGGGCCATAACTCTGTATATAACAGGCAAAATGTCTAATTTTAGTATCCTATATTTCACCTCTCCAAGCTACATTTGACAATTAGTGAACATAGTTGAAGAGCACTTTAGTTTTCCATTTTACAACACATAATAAGAACATTAAAGCATTAGTCGGTTTCAGGACATGAAAAATGGGACATATATTTACAAAAATAAATTCATATTTTTTCAATTACGCTTAACAATAAAAATCCAGAAACTCATTTTTGCCAAATTAACCAAGGAATTTCTGTTAATGCTGCCCTTGTGTACCATGTATGAATTTTAATGCAATAGTATTAATAAATCACTTCTTAAAAGAAAGCAATACTTTTAGACAAAAAATTGATGAAATAAACAAAAAGAGATTTGATAGTGCAATGAGGCAGTGATCCTAACAGAAACAGTAGGACATACTGATCTTTTTTTCATATTGTCTACATTTAGAAAATGAAATTATTTCAAAATTAATGATTTGAAGAAAATACCTGAAATTGAAACCTAAGTGCATAATTATATAATTCACCAGTAGCTTGCAGATTTCTTACCTTCATCAGTGACTGAACTACCTCAGAGAACATCACAAAGTAGATTCCTATGGAGTCGAGTCTGAAAATACATGTACGTCATTCAAATTAGGTCGCAAGAAACAGACAAGACCAGAACACAAAACATTTATCCTACTTCATCATAGCCAATGAAGCTCACATACCTTCTTACAAGTATTAGAAGATACATTCAGGTTTATT
>NW_018406858.1:516011-619831 GCF_002113885.1 Mizuhopecten yessoensis
ACCATTACATACAGTAATCCATGTTACCATTACATACAGTAATCAACGTAACCATTAAATACAGTAATCAATGTTACCATTACAAACAGTAATCCATGTAACCATTACATACAGTAATCCATGATACAATTACATACAGTAATCCATGTTACCATTACATACTGTAATCCATGTTATTACTATTTCACAAAGTAATCCATGTTACCATTGCATACAGTAATCCCTGTTACCATTACATACTGTAATCAATGATACCCTTACATACAGTAATCCATGTTACTATAACATACAGTAATCCATGTAACCATTACATACAGTAATCCATGATACCATTAAATACTGTAATCCATGTAACCATTACATACAGTAATCCATGTTACCATAACATACTGTAATCTATGTTACCATTACATACTGTAATCCATGATACCATTACATACAGTAATCCATGTTACCATTACATACAGTCATCCATGTTACCATTACATACTGTAAACCATGTTACCATTACATACAGTAATCCATGTAACCATTACCTACTGTAATCCATGTTACCATTACATACAGTAATCAATGTAACCATTACATACAGTAATCCATGATACAATTACATACAGTAATCCATGTTACCATTACATACTGTAATCCATGATACCATTACATACAGTAATCAATGTCACCATTACATACTGTAATCCATGTTACCATTACATACTGTAATCCATGTTACCATTACATACTGTAATCCATGTTATTACTATTTCATACAGTAATCCATGTTACCATTGCATACAGTAATCCATGTTACCATTACATACTGTAATCCATGATACCATTACATACTGTAATCCATGTTACCATTACATACTGTAATCTATGTTACCATTATATACTGTAATCCATGATACCATTACATACTGTAATCCATGTTATCATTACATACTGTTATCCATGACACCATTACATACTGTAATCCATGTTACCATTACATACAGTAATCCATTTTACCATTACATACAGTAATCCATGTAACCATTACATACTGTAATCCATGTTACCATTACATACATTAATCCATGTAACCATTACATACAGTAATCCATGATACAATTACATACAGTAATCCATGTTACCATTACATACTGTAATCCATGTTACCATTACATACTGTAATCCATGTTACCATTACATACACTAATCCATGTAACCATTACATACAGTAATCCATGATACAATTACATACAGTAATCCATGTTACCATTACATACAGTAATCCATTTTACCATTACATACAGTAATCCATGTAACCATTACATACTGTAATCCATGTAACCATTACATACAGTAATCCATGTTACCATTACATACTGTAATCCATGATACCATTACATACTGTAATCCATGTTATCATTACATACTGTTATCCATGACACCATTACATACTGTAATCCATGTTACCATTACATACTGTAATCCATGTTATTACTATTTCACAAAGTAATCCATGTTACCATTGCATACAGTAATCCATGTTACCATTACATACTGTAATCCATGATACCATTACATACAGTAATCCATGTTACTATAACATACAGTAATCCATGTAACCATTACATACTGTAATCCATGTAACCATTACATACAGTAATCCATGTTACCATTACATACAGTAATCCATGATACCATTAAATACTGTAATCCATGTAACCATTACATATATAGTAATCTATGTTACCATTATATACAGTAATCCATGTTACATGTATAACTATTACACAAAGTAATCCATACAGTTATTTGATACATTTAAATGATGTACAAACAGACTTACCATTACGAATATACTGATGACTTCCCGTAAAAAGTACATGTTAGCTATGCCGATCAGAACGTTGTTGAAAGCTATCGCTGCTGGTTCCGTTACTTTTGTAAAGGAATAACTGCCGGCCTACAACAGAGACCATGATGACCTGAGATGTGTTAGGAAGGATAACAGGAGCAACAACAAAGAACATGAAGACCTGAGATGAGTAAGGAAGGATAACGGGAGCAACAACAGAGACCATGATGACCTGAGATGAGTTAGGAAGGATAACAGGAGCAACAACAGAGACCATGATGACCTGAGATGAGTTAGGAAGGATAACGGGAGCAACAACAGAGGATAAGAAAACATATCCCTACAAGTTCTATGATAATAGGTCCAAACTATCTACTTTACTTCTACCATAAAATGATTAGTCTAAAATGTTGGGTCTACTCTGTTATGTGGGCAGATAAAGAAACATGTTTTTTTGTTGTAGACATGTTATCCATGTTGTGTAAATGTTAACCATAGTTGTTATACTAGATACCTTACCACCTATCTTATGACCATAGCTGTTATTAGAACAGCTGTTATTAGAACGTAAAACACAGACAAATCAAACCAAACTTACCGCCTTTAGACTGGCAACAAGGACAGGGTCAGCAGCCACTGTGGCATTAACTATGACAGGACATGATCGGACATCATCCAGCAAACTGGTTGTGATCTTTGGTACTAGGCCAATGTAGGTGAGGAGGATGACCAAGTAAATCAGGTAACTAGCTAGGTTAAGGTAGAACAGGATACGCCCAAAGTTCCTCCTGTCAAACAGAAACATGGTGATATTATCACAGGTAAATCTGGAAATACATGTACATTTAACACGATTAGGACTTACTTAACCAGACACAGGTAAATCTGGTTATACATGTACATTTAACAAGAGTAGAGACTTACTTAACCAGACACAGTTAAATCTGGTAATACATGTACATTTAACACGATTAGAGACTTACTTAACCAGACACAGGTAAATCTGGTAATACATGTACACTTAACACGATTAGAGACTTACTTAACCAGACACAGGTAAATCTGGTAATACATGTACATTTAACACGATTAGAGACTTACTTAACCAGACACAGGTAAATCTGGTAATACATGTACATTTAACACGATTAGAGACTTACTTAACCAGACACAGGTAAATCTGGTAATACATGTACATTCAACACGATTAGAGACTTACTTAACCAGACACAGGTAAATCTGGTAATACATGTACATTCAACACGATTAGAGACTTACTTAACCAGACACAGGTAAATCTGGTAATACATGTACATTCCAGACACAGGTAAATCTGGTAGTACATGTACATTTAACACGAGTAGGACTTACTTAACCAGACACAGGTAAATCTGGTAATACATGTACATTTAACACGGGTAGGACTTACTTAACCAAACACAGGTAAATCTGGTAATGCATGTACATTTAACACGAGTAGGACTTACTTAACCAGACACAGGTAAATCAGGTAATGCATGTACATTTAACACGAGTAGGACTATACAATAGTTATTTATTTAACCAGACACAGGTAAAACAGCTAATTATATACAGTTGGTTATTATTTTACCTGACGATATTCACAGTAAGACAGTACACTCTTACCTTACCCGATGACAAACACAGGTTAATCAGTAGAACCTACATGTACATTAACATTTAGCAATTTTAGTTAAAAAAGTCCGTGTTGAAAATCATACGTTTGTAAAAGTAAGAACACAAAAAACATACAGCAAAGAAAATTTCATGGCTGGCTTAACTAGCGCAAATTGGGAAGACTGTTTTAATGCAAAGGATGTAGATAGTACATGGGTAGCCTTCAAAATCATTTTTATGACGGTTTTAGACACAGTTGCAGCTGTGAAAGAGGTACGAGTTAAACAACGGAGCGAACCATGGAATACACCAGAGATTTTAGAAAATATTAAACACAGAGATGGTTTCCTGAATTTATTCACAACTAGTAAAAATAATGAGGACTACATATCTTACTGTACCCTTAGAAACAAAGTACAAAGGGATGTAAAAGATGCTAAGTCAAATTACTTTTCGGAAAAAATAGAAGAAAACAAACATGATTCAAAGAAATTATGGCTGGATACTGGTTATTACAGACCAGTAAGTATATTGAGCATTGTCTCTAAATTATTGGAACGAACGGGGTATTCGCAGATGGAAGCATTTCTGATAAAAAAAAAACAACCCACATGCTTTATGAATATCAATCAGGGTTTAGGAAGGCATACTCCACTGATACCTGTCTTATACATTTTCTAGACCACATTAAATGTAATACTAGTAAAGGTCTATACACTGGCATGTTGCTACTAGACCCTCGCAAAGCTTTTGACATGGTTGACCATGACATTCTGTGTGGCAAGTTGAAAATGATGGGTGTGACATCTGTAAATTGGTTTAGATCATATCTGAGTAACAGACATCAGACAGTCAAAATTAACGATATCTACTCGGACCCAGCTACTATTACGTGTGGGGAACCACAAGGTAGTATTTTAGGCCCTCTTTTATTCTTATGATACATTTTTGTATGTCAACGATATGGCAATCAGCATTGATGGAAAATGCAAATTACTATTATATGCCGATGCCAGTGTTATCCTTTTCGCACATAAAAGCCCAGAAATAATTTCCACGAAACTTGGTGCTGTACTTGAATCATGTGCAGAGTGGTTAGTTGATAATAAACTTTCGTTGAATTTAGGTAAAACAGAGAGCATGCTATTTGGAACGAAAAAAAATAAAAATAAAATTGATCATTTTGAAATTGTCGCAAACAATCATACCATCAAATCAACAAACTCTGTGGAGCTAATATAGATTGTTGTATGTCTGGCGAAGAAATAGTAGAAAACATCGTGAGGAAAGTAAATTCTAGACTGAAATTTTTATACAGACAAAGCAAATGTCTAACTACAAAAACCAGACAAAGTTTATGTTCTGCACTTATACAGCGTCACCTAGAGTATGCATGCTCCGCGTGGTACTCAGGATTGAACAAGAAAATGAAGAACAAATTACAGGTTTTACAAAATAAAGTTGTCAGATTTATTAGCCAATTAGAACCCAGAACGAGTATCACTCCCACTGAACTGTTAAAGCTCAATATGTTAAATATAGAATATAGAGTCAAACAATTAAGACTCAATCATGTGCACAAGAGTTTTTTATGTAAAATGTCCATCCTACTTAAACCTAAACTTCATAAAAGTGTCAGGTGTTCATCAGCATAACACACGATCGTGTCCTTTTAATTTTGTTGTTACACCATGTAAAGGGAAAGATACCTGTACTTTTTATTTTAACGGGATTCATGACTGGAATAGTCTGCCTGACAAAATCAAGGGTATAAAATCCATATATGCATTTAAGGCAGCAGTGAAGAAACAACTCGCTTTTAAATTTCAAAATGCATGCTGATAACACAATTATATGTGAGTGCGGTGGCACAAAACAAGTAGACTTTGCTGGTAGGGAGATCCCCAACCCTAAGAAAACAAACTTTGTGTCACTGCAATCCACGTGCTGAGGACATCTGTACCGTATATTTTTGTTATTTAGAAATAGTTGAAAAGTCACGTTACATATTTTAAGTTGGGCTAACTATTTAAACCTGAACATATATATATATGTGTGTTTTTTAGATTATATAGTCATTACGGAATTACTGAAGGTACTGACAATAAAGTTAATATGTTGTCATTCATTCCCTCCTGCCAAAATCTTTCCCCGTGATCAATATAACATGGACCCCATTGGAAATAAGCTTTCGAGCTTTCATGGGCTATCCTCAGGTTTATAGATCAATGTTTGTGTTGTATTAATTGTATAAATAAAATTACCTATATCTTAAAATCAGTTATGAATTTTAGTTTCATATATGATATAATATTTTAAGATAATACAATGTTTTATTACTGACGATAATTTAATTCATGTAGGTTCATTAGTATTTGAGCGTCCGGAGAGCTTGTAGGAAGGGGATGCCCAATCACCTGCTCCTTGGACTGCCCCAAAAACCTGTGATATTCTGTTTAATATTTTTAGTAATATATATGTATGTTGTACTGTAATATGTATGTCAACTGTCATGTTACATGTGATGTCTATGATCTATTTCCTGAAATAAACATTATTATTATTTACTTGACCCGTTGTAAACATTACAATAATCCAGCCTTACATCAGTCTGACGTTAATGATGACTCACCACTTCATGAGGAGGAGACTTTGTACGAGGGTGTGGCCCAAAAGATCCTCTCGTTTCCTTTCCACCATTGTCTGCCAACCAAGTGCAGCAAGCATGACAATTATTCAAAATACAGAAAACTACCGTAGTATGGTAATAAGAAGGCCATTGTGAAATGAGGCTCATTTCACCATTTATTATGGTCATATGAAACGCCCATGGTGGAATGAAGGCTACCATAAAAAAAAATTCTGACCATTTTTTTCCTTTTTTCATTAATTTTCTTTTAGTTTACTTCGATGTGTTCTGCTATACATATGAAAATCTCAAAAATAAAGTCTGAGAAATCAAGAGTGGGACAGGGGGTTTACTTTTCCATTATGGTGAAATGAAGGGTTTTAGCCAGTTAAATCAGGGGTAGAGAAATTTAGGGTTGGGCAGGGGGGCTTATAAGGTGACACCCCCTGTGTAACCCTAAATTTCTCTACCCTGAGACTTATTTTTTGTGATTTTCAGATAGAAAACATCAAATTGAAGTACACTAAAAGAAAACAAACAGAAACAAGTTTGTCAGAAAAGAAATTGGTGGTAGCCTTTATTCACCATGGGCGGTTCATATGACCATAATGGTGAAATGAACTGCGGTTCATTTCACTGTGGCCTTCATATTACCATACTACAGCAATATAACATTTAACCGTGACATTTATACTTGTTTTACAGATGAATAAAGTTACCACTCTGTATGAGATTTATGTAAAAATCGTTGAAGTTTTCAGATTGAGTTTTTAATGTGGATACATCAAGGTGTTTATATTTTTTAACATGGTTTTGACAAAAGGTTTCACTGTACCCATACAACATTTGTACCTACATTAACAGCGAAGTATCTGATTTGCGCACAGCTGAGATCACCTGGCCCTGGATCAAGGTACTTGAAGTCGTGTTTAACCTGAAAAGTGGATTATTTTTAAGATACACAGTGCATCAATTTGTATTCACCTAAGACATTCGGAGCAGATTATGCTATCAAACTGTTGGTCCATCTGTCTAATTTTTGCTTAACATTTTTACATTAAAATCATATGAAAACAGAAAAGACACCTATTGTAACAAGGGATGCTGTGTTAATGCAAATAAGAATAACGATTCTTAGATGCCATTGCAAAGTGTGAACCAATGATTAAAATATCATTAGAAAACACAGCATCTTAAAGTATTGAATCTTTTTTAAACTTTATGTATGTGAACCAAGCTTGCATTCATGATTAGTCGACAGTGACATGTATTTCCCTCTCCTGGTTTCATTCTTTGCATTGGTATATTTCATATGTTTGTAATGCTCTGTTATGCAGTGTTCTTGTTTATGACATCAGGTAGGAGAGATGTACGGTAAATTATCTTTTCTGTACTAATTCACTTTTCTTATTACTCAGTATTATCTATAAATGATTGAAAACATATGATCCTCTGGTACTAGAATTTTAAATTGAGGTTTCACACAGAATCAGGTGAAGTACTAAATATATCATGAAATACAGGTATATACAGTTAACATTATAGAGATATGATATGATTCTTTTAAACAATAAAATGGAGCTATATACTGCCGTTAAACACCATTCAATTCATTTATTGATTTTAGGCATTATATATTACAGTCCATCAGTATAACATACATAATTATACATGAGAGAACAGCATGGGGAACATTTCAATGAGTTGGAATTATATAGATTATGTCCCTAGCTTATTAGCTTCAAAAATGAATTTACCAAGAACACAAAGTATTTCTATAAATGAACATTGATGTTTTTTTCTCAGTAGAAGTTTTGAATATAACAACTTCTATAACTCACAGTGTATTGAAGGTCATCCTTCCTATGGTCCGAGTACTCCAAACAGTTGTCCATTACCACCTGGTCAGTATAGGTCAAACCAGTCAATACACGGCAACACATTACAATATACGCTGTACTATTAACATTTAAAAGTGAAACTTCCTACATTTAAAAACAAAAACACATTTGTCACTAATTTGAAGTTCCATTAAAGTACTGTGCGATGTATTGGTGCTAATCAATGCTTATTGTGGAGAACTATTGAAACACCACTGAAACACCAATGATTTTGGGACCATTTCTTTTAGCTAAGGGTACTTAAACAAACATGAAAGAAAACAAAGTCTTTCTCTGCACGTAACCTGTTCATTGATCATTTGACATTCTATAAATTATGCTATATGCATTACTAGATTTGTTAAGTTACTGAAGTGTCTCTGACACCAGGTGTGAATGTAACAAGGTGTGTCAGTAAACTAGATTACCTGACAATAAACCAGATTACCCGACAATAAAGCAGATTATCTGACAATAAACCAGATTACCTGACAATAAACCAGAGTGAAAATTTAAAAGCAGATTACCTGACAATAAAACAGATTACCTGACAATAAAACAGATTACCTGACAAGAAACTATGATTATAAAGGTAGGTTTACCATGGCAGCTTCTGGAACTTTCTCTATTAGACGCTTCATAGGAGTAAACCCATCTTCATCTCTCATTTCCATACTGTCTCTCCAGCTGTAAAGATAATGGTCGCATGGGCATTACAGGTTTACAGCATGCAGTACACAACAGCCTGTATCATAGATCTGTCCTCAACAGTTATATTGAGATGAATATGTGTTTGCTGGTGATTAGTATCAAAATATATACTCAACCAAAACAAAGCTTTGATAACAGTTCTTAAATTTAAATTTTACCTTCACATCCATCTTCACATTTGTCCCTTACAAGTGACCTTGAACTTTGATATTGACCTTCGTGTACACATGATTGAAGATAAGAAAGCATGGAGGTTTTTTTTCTTTATTAACGCTTGACAGGAGCTGACCCTAAAGGTGTGCTGCTCTAGTGGCAAGGTACCTTTGTCTCAAAAACTCCAGTTAAAAATTTGAGTGAAAATTTAAAAGCAGAAAGACAATCATTTCAAAAAGAAAATGTGCGGTCTGTGAAATGAGTCCTCACCTACAGTGTTTCAGCATCTCTATGACAACATCTGTGTACTTGTTTTCAATAGCAGCATCCAAAGGTGTCTTGCCATAGCTGTTTCTGCATGTGACCTTGGCGTTACGGGATAATAACAGTTTGGCAGTGTCTGCATGTCCATGATACGCAGCTATATGGAGAGGCGTGTTCTGTGGCAGAAAGGATATTTTTGTAATTTTAAGATTAATCTGTATCATTCTGTAGATCATATGTAAGGGCTATCATCATTTGTTTAATTTTACGTCAAATAGACATGAGAGGAGAGTTGTCAACTAGTCAATTATTTACTCTGACATTTTCATTGACTTGCCGTAACATTGAGATTGGTTCACCTTGACCTTAAACTTGTCACTGGTTTACTTTGACCTTATCATCAAATGGCCTTGACCTTGTCACTGATTTATATTGACATCATCACTGATTTACCTGACCTTGTCATTAATTTACTGAATTATCTCAATACTGATTTACCTGGAACTTGTCAGTTATTTACCTTGACATTTTCATTTATTTGCCTTGACTTTGTCACCAATTTACCTTGAGCTTGTCACTAATCGGCCTTGACCTTGGGACTGATTTACATTGACCTTACCAATGATTTACCTTGACCATGTCTTTGATTAACCTTGACATTGTCTTTGATTTACCTTGACCTTGTCACTGTGATTAATTTCTGCATAGTTTTCCAGCAGGAGCCTGACCAGCTTGGTGTGTCCAGCAGCTGTAGCCAGCATGGTAGCCGTTCTGTATTCTTCATCCCTGTTATGACATGTAACTCATAGTTAATTACACCAACTTTTAAGGGTCATCTCAAGATAAACATACAAACTTCTTAGACAACCACACCAACAGGGACCTCACTGTATAGTGGACACTCATACAATTTAGATCACCTGATGTTTCTATTTCCTTGCAGTTATACATTTATCAACTAAATAAGCTTTTTCACCTGGTTTATGAGTTTTAAGCAGTGACTGTGACTACCTACTTCATAGACAGGTCAGCTCCGTGGTACAGGAGAGCCTGTGCTGTGTTGTAGTTTCCTGTCTCGGCCGCTATCATGATGGGTGTTTTACCATCACTGTCCATGTCATTGAGCTCTGTTTGACTGGCCTGCATCAGAATATCAATCACCTTTGAGTTGCTGTACCTAGAACAGAGAATTCCGTCATCAGTAACCTTTGTGTTACTGTATCTAGTCGTGTTACTGTGGCTGGCCACCATCAATGCTGGCCAGATTAAATACTGTTTAGGAATAACTTCCATAAAAAAACACTACCTTATCTGGTGATACTTACTCAGCAGCTATATGTAATGGTGTTTTGCCATTCTGATCTCTGGCATCCAATCTACAGCGGTGCTTCAGAAGTGCGTTAAGAATCTGTTTTAACAAAAATGCACATGAATTTAAACTCAAAATCATCCACATGTGTTCACTGTACCGGTGTATTAAGGCTCCTCGTACCACTGCAAAAAAAAAAATACACATCATGTAAGTGATGGAAACTGATTTGTTCAGTATGACTATAGCTTTGATCAATCGTTTGTGAACCCCACCCTAACATCTTACCCACCACCAACAAACTCCCAACATACCAACATGTCCCCCAGCCTGGCTGCATAGTGAAGGGCTGTCTGGTCCCTCTGGTCCAAACATTCCATTACAGAAGCACAGCCATTCTGGAAAGAAGGAATAAGTTAAAATATCCGATAGTGATGATATTTCTAGTAGCTGACGGAGAATGATCTCATAGCAGCCTTGCTTCCTGGAGTGAGGTCTTTGTTGTCACTGAAGTAAGGTATTTTTTGTCAATGAAGTAAGGTATTTCTGGTCACTGAAGTAAGGTCTTTCTTGTCACTGAAGTAAGGTGTTTCTGGTCACTGAAGTAAGGTGTTTCTGGTCACTGAAGTAAGGTCTTTGTTGTCACTGAAGTAAGGTCTTTCTTGTCACTGAAGTAAGGTCTTTCTTGTCACTGAAGTAAGGTCTTTCTTGTCACTGAAGTAAGGTCTTTCTTGTCACTGAAGTAAGGTCTTTCTTGTCACTGAAGTAAGGTCTTTCTTGTCACTGAAGTAAGGTCTTTCTTGTCACTGAAGTAAGGTCTTTCTTGTCACTGAAGTAAGGTCTTTCTTGTCACTGAAGTAAGGTCTTTCTTGTCACTGAAGTAAGGTCTTTCTTGTCACTGAAGTAAGGTCTTTCTTGTCACTGAAGTAAGGTCTTTCTTGTCACTGAAGTAAGGTCTTTCTTGTCACTGAAGTAAGGTCTTTCTTGTCACTGAAGTAAGGTCTTTCTTGTCACTGAAGTAAGGTCTTTCTTGTCACTGAAGTAAGGTCTTTCTTGTCACTGAAGTAAGGTCTTTCTTGTCACTGAAGTAAGGTCTTTCTTGTCACTGAAGTAAGGTCTTTCTTGTCACTGAAGTAAGGTCTTTCTTGTCACTGAAGTAAGGTCTTTCTTGTCACTGAAGTAAGGTCTTTCTTGTCACTGAAGTAAGGTCTTTCTTGTCACTGAAGTAAGGTCTTTCTTGTCACTGAAGTAAGGTCTTTCTTGTCACTGAAGTAAGGTCTTTCTTGTCACTGAAGTAAGGTCTTTCTTGTCACTGAAGTAAGGTCTTTCTTGTCACTGAAGTAAGGTCTTTCTTGTCACTGAAGTAAGGTCTTTCTTGTCACTGAAGTAAGGTCTTTCTTGTCACTGAAGTAAGGTCTTTCTTGTCACTGAAGTAAGGTCTTTCTTGTCACTGAAGTAAGGTCTTTCTTGTCACTGAAGTAAGGTCTTTCTTGTCACTGAAGTAAGGTCTTTCTTGTCACTGAAGTAAGGTCTTTCTTGTCACTGAAGTAAGGTCTTTCTTGTCACTGAAGTAAGGTCTTTCTTGTCACTGAAGTAAGGTCTTTCTTGTCACTGAAGTAAGGTCTTTCTTGTCACTGAAGTAAGGTCTTTCTTGTCACTGAAGTAAGGTCTTTCTTGTCACTGAAGTAAGGTCTTTCTTGTCACTGAAGTAAGGTCTTTCTTGTCACTGAAGTAAGGTCTTTCTTGTCACTGAAGTAAGGTCTTTCTTGTCACTGAAGTAAGGTCTTTGTTGTCACTGAAGTAAGGTCTTTCTTGTCACTGAAGTAAGGTCTTTCTTGTCACTGAAGTAAGGTCTTTCTTGTCACTGAAGTAAGGTCTTTCTTGTCACTGAAGTAAGGTCTTTCTTGTCACTGAAGTAAGGTCTTTCTTGTCACTGAAGTAAGGTCTTTCTTGTCACTGAAGTAAGGTCTTTCTTGTCACTGAAGTAAGGTCTTTCTTGTCACTGAAGTAAGGTCTTTCTTGTCACTGAAGTAAGGTCTTTCTTGTCACTGAAGTAAGGTCTTTCTTGTCACTGAAGTAAGGTCTTTCTTGTCACTGAAGTAAGGTCTTTCTTGTCACTGAAGTAAGGTCTTTCTTGTCACTGAAGTAAGGTCTTTCTTGTCACTGAAGTAAGGTCTTTCTTGTCACTGAAGTAAGGTCTTTCTTGTCACTGAAGTAAGGTCTTTCTTGTCACTGAAGTAAGGTCTTTCTTGTCACTGAAGTAAGGTGTTTCTTGTCACTGAAGTAAGGTGTTTCTGGTCACTGAAGTAAGGTGTTTCTTGTCACTGAAGTAAGCTTTTTGTTGTCACTGAAGTAAGGTCTTTGTTGTCACTGAATAAGGTCTTTCTTGTCATTGAAGTAGGTTCTTTCTTGTCACTGGAGTAGGTTCTTTCTTGTCACTGAAGTAGGTTCTTTCTTGGCACTGAAGTAAGGTCTTTCTGGTCACTGAAGTAAGGTCTTTCTTGTCACTGAAGTAAGGTCTTTCTTGTCACTGAAGTAAGGTCTTTCTTGTCACTGAAGTAAGGTCTTTCTTGTCACTGAAGTAAGGTCTTTCTTGTCACTGAAGTAAGGTCTTTCTTGTCACTGAAGTAAGGTCTTTCTTGTCACTGAAGTAAGGTCTTTCTTGTCACTGAAGTAAGGTCTTTCTTGTCACTGAAGTAAGGTCTTTCTTGTCACTGAAGTAAGGTCTTTCTTGTCACTGAAGTAAGGTCTTTCTTGTCACTGAAGTAAGGTCTTTCTTGTCACTGAAGTAAGGTCTTTCTTGTCACTGAAGTAAGGTCTTTCTTGTCACTGAAGTAAGGTCTTTCTTGTCACTGAAGTAAGGTCTTTCTTGTCACTGAAGTAAGGTCTTTCTTGTCACTGAAGTAAGGTCTTTCTTGTCACTGAAGTAAGGTCTTTCTTGTCACTGAAGTAAGGTCTTTCTTGTCACTGAAGTAAGGTCTTTCTTGTCACTGAAGTAAGGTCTTTCTTGTCACTGAAGTAAGGTCTTTCTTGTCACTGAAGTAAGGTCTTTCTTGTCACTGAAGTAAGGTCTTTCTTGTCACTGAAGTAAGGTCTTTCTTGTCACTGAAGTAAGGTCTTTCTTGTCACTGAAGTAAGGTCTTTCTTGTCACTGAAGTAAGGTCTTTCTTGTCACTGAAGTAAGGTCTTTCTTGTCACTGAAGTAAGGTCTTTCTTGTCACTGAAGTAAGGTCTTTCTTGTCACTGAAGTAAGGTCTTTCTTGTCACTGAAGTAAGGTCTTTCTTGTCACTGAAGTAAGGTCTTTCTTGTCACTGAAGTAAGGTCTTTCTTGTCACTGAAGTAAGGTCTTTCTTGTCACTGAAGTAAGGTCTTTCTTGTCACTGAAGTAAGGTCTTTCTTGTCACTGAAGTAAGGTCTTTCTTGTCACTGAAGTAAGGTCTTTCTTGTCACTGAAGTAAGGTCTTTCTTGTCACTGAAGTAAGGTCTTTCTTGTCACTGAAGTAAGGTCTTTCTTGTCACTGAAGTAAGGTCTTTCTTGTCACTGAAGTAAGGTCTTTCTTGTCACTGAAGTAAGGTCTTTCTTGTCACTGAAGTAAGGTCTTTCTTGTCACTGAAGTAAGGTCTTTCTTGTCACTGAAGTAAGGTCTTTCTTGTCACTGAAGTAAGGTCTTTCTTGTCACTGAAGTAAGGTCTTTCTTGTCACTGAAGTAAGGTCTTTCTTGTCACTGAAGTAAGGTCTTTCTTGTCACTGAAGTAAGGTCTTTCTTGTCACTGAAGTAAGGTCTTTCTTGTCACTGAAGTAAGGTCTTTCTTGTCACTGAAGTAAGGTCTTTCTTGTCACTGAAGTAAGGTCTTTCTTGTCACTGAAGTAAGGTCTTTCTTGTCACTGAAGTAAGGTCTTTCTTGTCACTGAAGTAAGGTCTTTCTTGTCACTGAAGTAAGGTCTTTCTTGTCACTGAAGTAAGGTCTTTCTTGTCACTGAAGTAAGGTCTTTCTTGTCACTGAAGTAAGGTCTTTCTTGTCACTGAAGTAAGGTCTTTCTTGTCACTGAAGTAAGGTCTTTCTTGTCACTGAAGTAAGGTCTTTCTTGTCACTGAAGTAAGGTCTTTCTTGTCACTGAAGTAAGGTCTTTCTTGTCACTGAAGTAAGGTCTTTCTTGTCACTGAAGTAAGGTCTTTCTTGTCACTGAAGTAAGGTCTTTCTTGTCACTGAAGTAAGGTCTTTCTTGTCACTGAAGTAAGGTCTTTCTTGTCACTGAAGTAAGGTCTTTCTTGTCACTGAAGTAAGGTCTTTCTTGTCACTGAAGTAAGGTCTTTCTTGTCACTGAAGTAAGGTCTTTCTTGTCACTGAAGTAAGGTCTTTCTTGTCACTGAAGTAAGGTCTTTCTTGTCACTGAAGTAAGGTCTTTCTTGTCACTGAAGTAAGGTCTTTCTTGTCACTGAAGTAAGGTCTTTCTTGTCACTGAAGTAAGGTCTTTCTTGTCACTGAAGTAAGGTCTTTCTTGTCACTGAAGTAAGGTCTTTCTTGTCACTGAAGTAAGGTCTTTCTTGTCACTGAAGTAAGGTCTTTCTTGTCACTGAAGTAAGGTCTTTCTTGTCACTGAAGTAAGGTCTTTCTTGTCACTGAAGTAAGGTCTTTCTTGTCACTGAAGTAAGGTCTTTCTTGTCACTGAAGTAAGGTCTTTCTTGTCACTGAAGTAAGGTCTTTCTTGTCACTGAAGTAAGGTCTTTCTTGTCACTGAAGTAAGGTCTTTCTTGTCACTGAAGTAAGGTCTTTCTTGTCACTGAAGTAAGGTCTTTCTTGTCACTGAAGTAAGGTCTTTCTTGTCACTGAAGTAAGGTCTTTCTTGTCACTGAAGTAAGGTCTTTCTTGTCACTGAAGTAAGGTCTTTCTTGTCACTGAAGTAAGGTCTTTCTTGTCACTGAAGTAAGGTCTTTCTTGTCACTGAAGTAAGGTCTTTCTTGTCACTGAAGTAAGGTCTTTCTTGTCACTGAAGTAAGGTCTTTCTTGTCACTGAAGTAAGGTCTTTCTTGTCACTGAAGTAAGGTCTTTCTTGTCACTGAAGTAAGGTCTTTCTTGTCACTGAAGTAAGGTCTTTCTTGTCACTGAAGTAAGGTCTTTCTTGTCACTGAAGTAAGGTCTTTCTTGTCACTGAAGTAAGGTCTTTCTTGTCACTGAAGTAAGGTCTTTCTTGTCACTGAAGTAAGGTCTTTCTTGTCACTGAAGTAAGGTCTTTCTTGTCACTGAAGTAAGGTCTTTCTTGTCACTGAAGTAAGGTCTTTCTTGTCACTGAAGTAAGGTCTTTCTTGTCACTGAAGTAAGGTCTTTCTTGTCACTGAAGTAAGGTCTTTCTTGTCACTGAAGTAAGGTCTTTCTTGTCACTGAAGTAAGGTCTTTCTTGTCACTGAAGTAAGGTCTTTCTTGTCACTGAAGTAAGGTCTTTCTTGTCACTGAAGTAAGGTCTTTCTTGTCACTGAAGTAAGGTCTTTCTTGTCACTGAAGTAAGGTCTTTCTTGTCACTGAAGTAAGGTCTTTCTTGTCACTGAAGTAAGGTCTTTCTTGTCACTGAAGTAAGGTCTTTCTTGTCACTGAAGTAAGGTCTTTCTTGTCACTGAAGTAAGGTCTTTCTTGTCACTGAAGTAAGGTCTTTCTTGTCACTGAAGTAAGGTCTTTCTTGTCACTGAAGTAAGGTCTTTCTTGTCACTGAAGTAAGGTCTTTCTTGTCACTGAAGTAAGGTCTTTCTTGTCACTGAAGTAAGGTCTTTCTTGTCACTGAAGTAAGGTCTTTCTTGTCACTGAAGTAAGGTCTTTCTTGTCACTGAAGTAAGGTCTTTCTTGTCACTGAAGTAAGGTCTTTCTTGTCACTGAAGTAAGGTCTTTCTTGTCACTGAAGTAAGGTCTTTCTTGTCACTGAAGTAAGGTCTTTCTTGTCACTGAAGTAAGGTCTTTCTTGTCACTGAAGTAAGGTCTTTCTTGTCACTGAAGTAAGGTCTTTCTTGTCACTGAAGTAAGGTCTTTCTTGTCACTGAAGTAAGGTCTTTCTTGTCACTGAAGTAAGGTCTTTCTTGTCACTGAAGTAAGGTCTTTCTTGTCACTGAAGTAAGGTCTTTCTGGTCACTGAAGTAAGGTCTTTCTGGTCACTGAAGTAAGGTATTTCTGGTCACTGAAGTAAGGTCTTTCTGGTCACTGAAGTAAGGTATTTCTGGTCACTGAAGTAAGGTCTTTCTGGTCACTGAAGTAAGGTATTTCTGGTCACTGAAGTAAGGTCTTTCTGGTCACTGAAGTAAGGTATTTCTGGTCACTGAAGTAAGGTCTTTCTGGTCACTGAAGTAAGGTATTTCTGGTCACTGAAGTAAGGTCTTTCTGGTCACTGAAGTAAGGTATTTCTGGTCACTGAAGTAAGGTCTTTCTGGTCACTGAAGTAAGGTATTTCTGGTCACTGAAGTAAGGTCTTTCTGGTCACTGAAGTAAGGTGTTTCTTGTCACTGATGTAAGGTCTTTCTGGTCACTGAAGTAAGGTGTTTCTTGTCACTGAAGTAGGTTCTTTCTTGTCACTGAAGTAAGTTCTGTCTTGTCAATGAAGCAAGGTCTTTTATTGATGTCCTTTTTTCTATTACATGTAGCTGGGTTATGATGACTAAGTTTTCAAAACTTTTTTTTTTAATCTTTTAAGATATATTTTGTATTTTAGGGCTATTCTAGTAATAAGAGAACTTCTTTCTATAAAACTGACTTCTTGCTAGTAGCAAAGAGAAGATCTTCCTTTTATCATACCTACATGTACTTCTACAGGTAATGGTCATATGTATTTCGTTAATCGAAGGAAGACTTAATACCTGTATCCTGTTTGCCATTCATACTGAAGTACGAGAGGGTCTTGTATTTGCCATGCTTGTTTCTTGTATTAAGAGGAATTAAGGTATTGTAATGGTCATACACTGTTTGTTGCAGTATGAGTGGGCTATTTCTTGTAGCGATGCTTACCTCCAGTAGCTGGGTGATGACCTCAGGGTGTCCATTCTGAACAGCTATGTGGAGGGCAGATCTACAGGTCTGATCCACCTCACTAATCTTAGCTCCATTTTTAAGCAGAAAGTTTGTTGTCTGGACGTGACCTTTCCAGCACGCCAACATCAAGGGAGTCATTTGGTCCTCACTCTTCACATTTACATCTCCACCCTATACAACCAGTGTAAAAGTTAGGTTATATATACAAACATAGACAGCGAAACTGAACACTAACTTCATGCTTTTATGTGGTCCACCAATAGATTCCCAAGGTGTTTGGACCAATGAAAGGTACCGTTTCTCAGCTGTTGGATGCTGAGGGTATGGTTTGTTTGATGGCTTAAACATCTAGGTGAAATGTTTTGGCATACATTGTCTGCACAAGCACAAAATAAGTGTTTCATGACCTAATATTTGTTAATTTGATGTCGCAGCCTGAAATATTTATCAAATCGATTTCTTAATTCAGCCATTGTTGGTATTATCACTAAGAAGTTTACAGCCCATACCTGTTGTACAATCAGGGAATACACTGTAATGAGATTTATTCCTTTCGGTCATTCTTGTAAGATGTTCCAACGACCTGTCCATTGGGAGCTCTTACCTTGTTCCTTTGGAATTCTTACCTTGTTCATGAGGACCTCTTACCTTGTTCATGAGGAGCTCTTACCTTGTTCCTTTGGAATTCTTACCTTGTTCATATGAAGCTCTTACCTTGTTGATGAGGAGCTCCACAATCTGATACCTGTTGTACATTGCAGCTCTAAAACAAAGAAAACATTGTTTGTACATTAACTGTCTTATAAGAGGTTAACTTTTATGTGACAGCTTTTAATTGTACATAGGGTTTCTGACCTCAATCTTTGCGCTAGGAGGAAATTGCCTTTAGCTCATTGACAGAGCAGCAGACTGGGAAGCTAGGGTTGTTGGTTAAATCCCTGGTAGAGAAGCACATTATTCTCTTCCTTGTTACATTTGTATATCAGTGTATGCAGACAACACAGTTTTACCAGCACATTCAGACAAAAAACTCGTAAGGTATTGAGCAAGAAATTCACTCAAATATATCATTATTGCTTGAAAACAAATTTTCAATTTCATTTCAGTTTCAGTTCTAGCTTAGAATGTCCAGTTATATTTTGGATAGTATCTCCCTTGTAACAGTTCCCGAATAAGAGTAAGAATATATACCTGTGCAAGATCCCTGTATGTACCTGTACAATATACCTGTGTTTACCTGTGTATGGCTGTCATGTGTTCTTTGTCCCTCTTACTTATGATGGCCTTGTGCGTTAGTAGCAGTTCGGCAATTGGTACGTTGCCATTAACAGCAGCCATATGTAATGGGGCTGAATGGGAGCCCTACAACAACACACAGACATTGACATTCTTAGTAAGCACGTGTTGACAGATAGATAACAGATTGAGGTACTTGTAAATATAACATACTTCATAGACATTGATTCAAAATCAACACTACTGACCAGTACTTCAGAGAAGTTTTCCATCTGTGACACAATAGCATCATATATATACACACACATGGCGTAAAGGACATTCTGACATGATTTTATGGTCCTATATTTTCCATCTTCTACCCTGATTTTACTGACAGACCCTCAAAACCAAACAAATTAAATACAATTATCACTGACAGAGACACAATACATCATGCATGAGGGTGCGGGATGAGAAAACAATTCCTTATGTAATGGAAGAAAGATGTATCTGTAGCAAACTGGGAGGTCTGTGAATTGTTGACTTTGTGCCAGTTACAGTCTAACACGTAGCAATCTGACAAATACAATCAAATACAGCATCCCATCAGAGTGTTTGGAATGGTGCAAACATCAAACACTTGTACCCTCAAGTGATCAGACAGATGTCCAAGTGATCAGACAGTTATCAAAGATTACCTCCAAGTGATCAGACAGATATGAGAGGTTATACTGAAGTGATCTTTTTTTGACAACCTGGTGATCAATTTTAAAGTTTGTTATTAATGGTTGTGTATATGAAGAGAAACAAACAATTTTGACAAATACAATTAAATTGAGTCTTCTGCAAGGTATTGACATTTAAGAGAGAGACAACATCTGGTAGAGAACCAATTTTTAATCATTAGGTTATTGACTCTCATTATAGTTTTGTGTTAGGCACTTCATCTTTGAACTTAGTATAAGGTCTTTGGGAAATTCATATAAATCTTCCATCCAATTCAATATTAGATAATGTTAGATTATAAACGGTGTGAAAACACAAAAGCAAGCAAAAATTTGAAAACTTGTTTATACAGTAAGGGTTTAAGTATGGTCTGGAAGCTACAAATACCATACAACAATTAGGGTAGTCAACAGCAAATTATAGCGAATCAAATAGTTACAATAGTTTACTACAATTGTAACACATGCTGAACACTTACCTCAATCTGTGCGATGCAGGAAGTAATAGTAATTAGTTTTTTATATAAATATATACAAGATGGGCGAAAAGCGCTAGCTGATTATAGTCTTCGTGTTTTGTTTTATTTATAATTTTACCGTCACATGGACATTTAAAACTATTTATCGCAAGATGTTATGTTTAGAAACTTAGAATTAAAATAAATTAAATGAAAAATTACAAACAAAAGAAATTCGGTACTGTCCTACACAGGTACATGTACCTCTTCTTACACTTCATTTGTGTATGAAGTGAATTGTTTAATGAAGATAAACCAAGTTCTAGGATATCAGATTAAAATTGAAAGATTTTTAGAATAGTTGTCTCGAAAAGTTGTAATTCTCAAAATGCACAAAGGGCAATAACTCTCTACAAGCTTATAGGAGCACTGTGTGCGATACACAAATAGTTGATAATTTGTTTTTATGTATGTCTGAAGTTTTCATGCAGAAACAAACCAAACAGACAAAGCTGTTTGCTAACTATATATATATATATATAGGTTTTAAACAATATTGCCCTTTGCCTTATACTTGTACCATGTACTATATGAATTGTAGTTGCTAAGACAACTCATGAAAATGTGCAGAAACAAATAAGTAACAGACAGATCCTACACCAACAAAATTGGTGTTATAGAAAATATGTATGAAAAAATATAAAATCTATATTACATCTAAATGACGAGCATTCAGAAAAATACTTGTTTAGGATTACTTTATATGATAAAAGCTATAGTATTCCTACATTGACCAGGAGTACACACATGGTACACAATAGGCCTGCAAGCATCAGTGTACATGTAGGAATTAGATTGATAGTTCGACACATACCTACAATCTTATGAGGTATTGATGAAAGCTGAGCTTGTATGCTTATGTGCAAACAATCAAGTGTAGTTATGATATTAAGAATATCGACTGAGTTTTATGATATTGGCTGAAAAATTTAGTCTGGAATATGAGGACAGGCCAATTTTCCAATCACCATTAAAATATTCTGTAGGTGTTATCTTGACCTTTATCATATGACTTTTAGATATTAATAACTGTGTGGAATTTCTTGAAAGGTTGAAAACATTAATCGGAAATGAATTTCCAATTATCCTATCATCATACAAGATTCTGTAACTGTGACCTTAACCTGGAACATATGACCTTGACCTTCGACAAGTCTTTCGAGATTAACATATGGAAAAGTTGTGTGAAGGTTACTGAAATTTGGTTGAAAGTAATTTACAGACAAGCCAACTTCCAAAGATTCCCATCAACATATAAGATGCTGCAACTGTGACCTTGACCTTAAACGTATGACATTGATCTTCATTGACCAATGGACTGATTAACAGACAGGATGATGCCAATACAAATTACATGTATATTGGATAACCAATTATATGACAAAATATCTTATTATACAAATTGACACACAGGCCCTTGACGATAGTACCAAGCACTGATATAAAGGTCTGATTGCACTATACATTGGCCAACAGGCTAGGTCTGATGGTATTAATTGACACAGAGTATTTATATAGTCACTTGCTATTCAGGTGTTGTAATGTTAAATAATGGTACTTACATTTCTCTGGTTCACAGAGGCTCCCTTCCTTAGTAGGTAGTCAGCTGTCTGATATCAAGACACAAAAGCTCTATCATAAAATAGAAAATGATAACGGATCATCCTGGTTTTAAAGTATAACTGGTACTACAACTATGACAAATATTGGAGCTTATAAAAGTCTTAAAATAAAATAGACTATGGGGCAAGAGCTCATACTAATTTGATACTATTCTGTAGTCTGTGTACCTGAAGAAACACACTTGTCAATTAAAACACTTGACATCTACCTATGTAGTCTGTGTACATACAGACACACACCTGTCAATTAAAACACTTGACATGTACCTATGTAGTCTGTGCACCCAAAGACACACACCTGTTAATTAAAACACTTGACATCTAACTATGTAGTCTGTGTACATAGAGACACACACCTGTCAATTAAAACACTTGACATGTACCTATGTAGTCTGTGCACCCAAAGACACACACCTGTCAATTAAAACACTTGACATCTACCTGCAGTCTGTGTACCCAAAGACACACACATGTCAATTAAAATCACTTGACATCTACCTATGAAGTGTGTGTACCTTGAGTTTGTTGTTGAGGATAGCCATGTGGAGGGCAGTGTTGCCTTCGTTGTCTCTGTGTGTCAGCAATCTCTCCTTGCCTGCCAGACCATACAGATTCTCACCTGTCAGGACACAAAATTATAGCTATATGCTATTTATGCTGGATACCCCAGAAATCTGTTTATTATCTAAAATCCAAATTCAATGTAACAGATTTTGATGTTGATGATACAATTCATCTTATGATATAATTGTTATTAATTGAAAAATAGGCCATGCCAATGACCAACCCTTTTGTACATTTACAACTATAAAATTGATTTGAAATAAAATAAAATGAGTTTAATATAAACATTCCTACCTGTTTTCAACCCCCCCCCCCGCATCTATATGATGTCATCGACATTCCCCACCTGTTGTCAAAAAAATTCCCATCTGTTGTCATCGACATTCCCCACCTGTTTTCAAAACATCCCCCTTCTGTTGTCATCGACATTCCCCATCTGTTGTCAAAAACATCCCCATCTGGTGTCATCGACATTCCCCACCTGTTGTCAAAAACATTCCCCATCTGTTGTCCCCGACATCCCCCCCCCCTGTTGTCAAAAATATTTCCACCTGTTGACATCGATATTTCCCAAATGTTGTCATAAATATTTCTATCTGTTGTCATCGATATTTCCCACCTGTTGTCATAAATATTTCCACCTGTTGTCATCGACATTCCCCACCTGTTGTCAAAAACATTCCCATCTGTTGTCTTCGACATTCTCCACCTGTTATCAAAAACATTTCCACCTGTTGTCATAAATATTTCCACCTGTTGACATCGATATTTCCCACCTGTTGTCATAAATATTTCCACCTGTTGTCATCGATATTTTCCACCTGTTGTCATAAATATTTCCATCTGTTGTCATCGATATTTCCCAACCTGTTGTCATCAACATTCTCCATCTTTTTTCAAAAACATCCCAACCTGTTGTCATCAACATTCTCCATCTATTTTCAAAAACATCCCAACCTGTTGTCATCAACATTCCCCAACTATTTTCAAAAACATCCCAACCTGTTGTCATCAACATTCTCCATCTATTTTCAAAAACATCCCAACCTGTTGCCATTAACATTCCCCATTTATTTTCAAAAACATCCCAACCTGTTGTCATCAACATTCCCCATCTATTTTCAAAAACATCCCAACCTGTTGTCATCAACATTCTCCATCTATTTTCAAAAACATCCCAACCTGTTGCCATTAACATTCCCCATTTATTTTCAAAAACATCCCAACCTGTTGCCATTAACATTCCCCGTCTATTTTCAAAACCGCCCCAACCTGTTGTCATCAACATTCCTCACCGGTTGTCATCAATGTTCTTTGTCATAATAAATCCTTACCTGTTGCTATAAAGAGCTCTAACAAGTCAATGAGTTCCTCGACCTGTTGTCATCAACATTCCTCACCGGTTGTCATCAATGTTCTTTGTCATAAGAAATCCTTACCTGTTGCTATAAACAGCTCTAACAAGTCAATGAGTTCCTCGGCAGCAGCGAAGTGAAATACCAGTGTTTCATTGATGTCCTCAGCATAGATATTGGCTCCCCTCTCTACCTGTATGTAAAGTAGAGGACAACGCACACTATAACCTGATAAGTAATACACAAGAATATGTGATCTATAAACTACGTATACACATTGATACCATCACGTTTGTATTGTGTTGCCATGGAGATCTTAGTCATACTTACAAGCAGTATGGCCATCTTTGTCTGTCGGTGCATCACCGCATCAAAAAGAGGTGTGAGTTCATCCTCATCTACAGCATTAACAGCGACCTGGGCACCCTCCCCAGTCAGCAATGTCTGTCAACAGACGTCAAGGTCATCACACCATGTAAATAATGAACCATCCTTACCTGTAATCACTTACATGGAAGTTTTACCCTATTGGAAGCAGAAATAATACATTTCCCAGGGAAGCATTTGGTTTCTAGATATGATGTGAACATTGTGGGAGAAAAAGGCACCCAAAATAGTAATCTTTGGTTATCATGTAATTTTTTCTCTCATTAGTTAATTTCAAGTTGTAAAAGACACTTGGTAACCTTTCCATCTTTGAGCAATTTGAGCTCTCTCGAGTAAGATACATATTATAACCGAGAATCACTTGTTGGAGACCCTTCATATAGATAACAGTGTACCTATTAATGATCTTACCTGTGCCATTTGTAGGTTACCATGTCTAGCTGCCAGGTGTAGGGGAGTCTTCATTTTAGCATCTTGACACATCAGTTTAGCATGTGATTGCATTAACAGGTGGGCTGCCTCACAGTTGTTGTTTCTGGCCGCGGTATGTAGAGGACAGTACCTGTACTGGCCTTCCTTGTTCACGTCTAATAAAACAAAGATTATTTGTTTAATCACTCTGCACCCTCTTTTAGCAAGATGACCAAATGAAATGAGGTTGCACTGTTGAAAAGGATGTCTCGGCATGGCTTTTAATGAGGGCTCTTGTTCCTTGAATTAAGCCAAATTTAGGATTTCAATTTTATGAAACGTTATGTATCAATATGGGGACTCAGATATCCTCCATTGATTTTTTTCAAGGGCAAAATGGCGGTAAATCCTGCACTTCCATAGAAATTATTTAGGTAAACTGAGAAATTCCTTTCTTCTATATAATGACACATACAGTACATGTATCCCATTACATTGCGAAAATGATTTCATATATGAATAGGCCTGGTTCCCATACTTTCACCAGTCACAGTTGGGGTACGGGGTACGATGATATTCACAGACAAACATGATAGGAAAGCATTCGGAATGAATCCATTATAACCGGTACTGATACTTATCCCATGTTGATGCTTGGTGTGAAATGATACCAAACACGGTCGACGTTACATGTTACTCAATTCAACTGATAACAAAATATGATGCATCGTATTTGTTTTTTTGTTAATTTTCATTTTCTGTATTCATGACACTTAGCGAATTGTAAATGAGGGGAACATTTCACTTACCGTCAAAGTAGGAAGCAAGCTAAACTGTCTGCGTTCGCTTCTCTTTAAATACCTTGTTTGAGATACTAACGGATGAAAGTGTACTCTTAAAACGTGTTGTTGCAACAAGCATCAGTCCCCATTTCACAAACACGCACTTGAAGATGACTTTTGCTTTCAGAGAAATGATCAAGAAGGGAAGGACATCGAGGAGGTAAACGACTAAACCGTACCAGCAAAGACACGGTTTACTTATTACCTTAAGTACATGTAGTAGAGCAGTTTGTTGCTGTATACGCCTTTGACTATAAGCGATGGCGGCATTCTTTTGGCAAACTACGAACATTTAATTTAGTCTATGATAAAATGGTAATACCCTGAGTCTGCAATGTTAAATCAGTTAATTTGTTAGGTACCAACGACAGAGTTTCCCTGCCCGCTACAATTTTTTGAAGCCTTAAATGTTATAAAGGAATCTTCCTCCAAACCTCCTCTAACCAAACTTGCAGAACTGTCCTTGTAATACCGAATGTTACATGTTCTTTTCGTTATTTGGTCGAACCACCTTACCATGGCAAAACTATTTTGTTAGAGGGAACTAGTTTTCTATAATTTCACGAGAGAATGCCGCCGATGCGTTATCTATGCTGTCTACAGCAGCAAACTTTATCATTACTTTGACTAGAATCCCCCTCCCCTCCTTCCTTCTTGATCAAAAATATAAGTCATAGTCGTGTGTCTCGTCGCTAAACTTTGAGTGGTGCCCTGCGTGTTGCAACAACGCATGTGAACTTAATTCGTTTTGTCTTTGGTGAAACCTGGAGCAGGACACTTAAAGGGAGACGGATATAGACATTTTCTCTGGATCCATACTGGCGGGCTTCCTGTTTTGACCGTAAGTGAGATTTATTCCTCATTTGCAATCCGTTAGGTGTCATGAAAACAGAAATTATATGTTGATAATACACAAAACGATACACACGTGGCATTGTATTGTGTCGTCCGTGGTTGGTGTTGTTTTACGTTAAGCATGGAAGTGCGCCTATTTTTGTTGATTTAGTTTTGGTTTAATTCATAATCTAGCTCAATACTAATGTACCAAATATATGTTTTTCGGAAGACGTGATAAATAGATGTGAGAAATTCTCAGATAATGCTGTTTTTACAAATATTTGGGTTCGTTCTTGGATATGATCATACCCAAATTACTACGATAGGGGAAAAGTTGTGTTGTGCACGAATGCTTGTACATTTCATGCGGTTCTGAATTTAAAATCAGTCATAATCCAACTATTTTGTTTCTTGCATTGAAATGGGCAATGTATCATAACAGAAAAGAAACAAAAAAAAATTCACTTGATTTTTGCCACATGCAATGCTTTATTTGACACTGTTAAATAATGAATTTGGCTCATTTCACAGTGGTATGTGTGTTTTAAAATTCAACAAGATTTAATGTGAATCCCTGGTTCAAACTTAGTTATTTTATAATTTAAATTCTAGTCCATTGGTTCTGCTTCCGGACAAAATAAAGTAACGCTATATCAATAACATTTCTGAAAATGTTGTTCGAAATATGAAGAGAGTACCCTCCTTGGCCCACGTCTAGTGTCTGTAATGGGTTACAATATGAAGAGAGTCCCCTCCTTGGCCCACCTCTAGTGTCTGTAATTGGTAACAATATGAAGAGAGTACCCCACTTGGCCCACGTCTAGTGTCTGTAATTGGTTACATTATGAAGAGAGTACCTCCCTTGGCCCACGTCTAGTGTCTGTAATTGGTTATATATGAAGAGAGTACCCCCTTTGGCCCACGTCTAGTGTCTGTAATTGGTTACAATATGAAGGGAGTACCCCCCTTGGCCCACGTCTAGTAAAGTAACGCTATATCAATAACATTTCTGAAAATGTTGTTCGAAATATGAAGAGAGTACCCTCCTTGGCCCACGTCTAGTGCCTGTAATTGGTTACATTATGAAGAGAGTGCCCTCGTTGGGCAATGGCCGACGTCTAGTGTTTGTAATTGGTTACAATATGAAGAGAGTACCCTCCTTGGCCCACGTTTAGTGTCTGTAATTGGTTACAATATGAAGAGAGTACCCACCTTGGCCCACGTCTAGTGTCTGTAATTGGTTATATATGAAGAGAGTACCCCCTTTGGCCCACGTCTAGTGTCTGTAATTGGTTACAATATGAAGGGAGTACCCCCCTTGGCCCACGTCTAGTGTCTGTAATTGGTTACAATATGAAGAGAGTACCGCTTCCGGACAAAATAAAGTAACGCTATATCAATAACATTTCTGAAAATGTTGTTCGAAATATGAAGAGAGTACCCTCCTTGGCCCACGTCTACTGTCTGTAATTGGTTACAATATGAAGAGAGTCCTCTCCTTGGCCCTCGTCTAGTGTCTGTAATTGGTTACATTATGAAGAGAGTCCCTCCCTTGGCCCACGTCTAGTGTCTGTAATTGGTTATATTATGAAGAGAGTACCCTCCTTGGCCCACGTCCAGTGTCTGTAATTGGTTACTAGTGTCTGTAATTGGTTACAATATGAAGGGAGTACCCCCCTTGGCCCACGTCTAGTAAAGTAACGCTATATCAATAACATTTCTGAAAATGTTGTTCGAAATATGAAGAGAGTACCCTCCTTGGCCCACGTCTAGTGTCTGTAATTGGTTACAATAAGAAGAGAGTCCCCTCCTTGGCCCACGTCTAGTGTCTGTAATTGGTTATATTATGAAGAGAGTACCCTCCTTGGCCCACGTCTAGTGTCTGTAATTGGTTACAATATGAAGGGAGTACCCTCCTTGGCCCACGTTTAGTGTCTGTAATTGGTTACAATATGAAGAGAGTACCCCCCTTTGCCCACGTCTAGTGTCTGTAATTGGTAACAATATGAAGAGAGTACCCCCCTTGGCCCACGTCTAGTGTCTGTAATTGGTTACAATACGAAGAGAGTCCCCCCCTTGGCCCACGTCTAGTGTCTGTAATTGGTAACAATATGAAGAGAGTACCCCCCTTGGCCCACGTTTAGTGTCTGTAATTGGTTACAATATGAAGAGAGTACCGTTACAATATGAAGAGAGTCCCCACCTTGGCCCACGTCTAGTGTCTGTAATTGGTTACATTACGAAGAGAGTCCCCCCCTTGGCCCACGTCTAGTGTCTGTAATTGGTAACAATATGAAGAGAGTACCCCCCTTGGCCCACGTCTAGTGTCTGTAATTGGTTACAATATGAAGAAAGTACCCCCCTTGGCCCACGTCTAGTGTCTGTAATTGGTAACAATATGAAGAGAGTACCCCCCTTGGCCCACGTCTAGTGTCTGTAATTGGTTACAATACGAAGAGAGTCCCCCCCTTGGCCCACGTCTAGTGTCTGTAATTGGTTACAATACGAAGAGAGTCCCCCCCTTGGCCCACGTCTAGTGTCTGTAATTGGTAACAATATGAAGAGAGTACCCCCCTTGGCCCACGTCTAGTGTCTGTAATTGGTAACAATATGAAGAGAGTACCCCCCTTGGCCCACGTTTAGTGTCTGTAATTGGTTACAATATGAAGAGAGTCCCGTCCTTGGGCAATGGCCAACTTCTAGTGTTTGTAATTAGTTACAATATGAAGAGAGACCCCTCCTTGGCCCACGTCTACTGTCTCTAATTGGTTACAATATGAAGGGAGTTCCCCCCTTGGCCCACGTCTAGTGTCTGTAATTGGTAACAATATGAAGAGAGTACCCCCCTTGGCCCACGTCTAGTGTCTGTAATTGGTTACATTATGAAGAGAGGACCCCCTTGGCCCACGTCTAGTGTCTGTAATTGGTTACAATACGAAGAGAGTCCCCCCCTTGGCCCACGTCTAGTGTCTGTAATTGGTAACAATATGAAGAGAGTACCCCCCTTGGCCCACGTCTAGTGTCTGTAATTGGTAACAATATGAAGAGAGTACCCCCCTTGGCCCACGTCTAGTGTCTGTAATTGGTTACAATATGAAGAGAGTCCCCTCCTTGGGCAATGGCCAACTTCTAGTGTTTGTAATTAGTTACAATATGAAGAGAGTCCCCTCCTTGGCCCACGTCTACTGTCTCTAATTGGTTACAATATGAAGGGAGTTCCCTCCTTGGCCCACGTCTAGTGTCTGTAATTGGTTACAATATGAAGAGAGTCCCCTCCTTGGCCCACGTCTAGTGTCTGTATAATTGGTTACAATATGAAGAGAGTCCCCAACTTGGCCCACGTCTAGTGTCTGTAATTGGTTACAATATGAAGAAAGTACCCCCCTTGGCCCACGTTTACTGTCTGTAATTGGTTACCATATGAAGAGAGTCCCCAACTTGGCCCACGTCTAGTGTCTGTAATTGGTTACAATATGAAGAGAATCCCCTCCTTGGCCCACGTCTACTGTCTGTAATTGGTTACCTGCAGTATGTTGTATTAGCACCGACATGACAGCCACAGCGTTGTGTTTGGCTGCCAAATGTAGAGGAGAGTTCCCTAAGTTATCCACCTCATTGACGAGATCAGAAGACTGAGTGAGGAGGTCAGTGACAGCCTTGGCATTATTCTCTCTCACAGCCTGATAAACCAATCACACAGTTTACCATGGGCGATTCTTGTATTTATATTGCAAAATACTGAATGTCTACCGTGTGCACGTCTTTGTATGGGCCATTTCGGCCACAACATACTAATATCGTCAAATCTATAATCACATGCGTTTACATAAAGGGTTTCGTATACAAAAACAAATTTTTATTAAATTATTGTCAAGATTGCTTGGACTTCTTACCATTGTGAAACCTGGTTTGATGAAACTATATGAGCTGTTTCAGTATCTTATTTTATGGAACATAACGTTTAAACTGATCAGTTTATTTTGTAATGAAATCCAGTTAAAAAGTACCGGATGCCAATTTTGTTTGCTATTTTCTATGTTTGTTTACACTGCGGAAAAGAAAATAAACTTTTTTTTATGGATTTTCCGTATGAACAAAAACAAATTGGTTAATTTCAATCCTATCTGCATAGTTGTAGCATGATAATGTAACAGTTTAAAGGTGATGAGTAGACTGTCCTTGTCTTTACTTACATGCCATAAGGTATAGGAACTTGCTTTACTGCTGTCCTCTATGTCATCTTCATCCTCTAGCAAGGAATGCACTTTTGGGGGGTTCTTTACCCCAAACAATATACTAGCCAGCCCCCTCCCCGTGCTCTTCTTGGACCTTTTGGTGGTTGGAAGCTGAGCCTTGGGGACGGTGAGCAGTCCAGGTGATTCCACATCCTTGACTATTCTCTTCTTCACCAAGGATCTGAAGTTATTGGTCTTATCTGGCTCCGTGAAGGCTTGCTGATTCAGCATGAACTTTTCCCCGTCACCAGGATCCACAATAATCTGTGGTGAAGAGCTCTCATCCTCTTTGATGGTAGCCATGATTGACTCCTCCAAGTCCTCCAGGGAGTCAGAAGTATTGGCTGTGTGATATCTGCTTTTACCTGCCTGTATATAACAAACAAAGAACAATGTAAAGTGCATAAACTACGTCAGTAGCAAGCAACGAGATATCCAAAAGGACGTTTCTGATTACAGACCAAAGCCAGTAGTAATCGGTATCAATCGGTATCAGGCGGAGTAGAGTAGTAGAGTAGAGTAGTAGAGTAGTAGAGTAGAGTAGTAGAGTAGTAGAGTAGTCACTACTCGCCTCCGCCTGAAGTTTCAAACATAGATAAATCACAACTCTGTATAATATCAACTTCACCTGACTCAGACACTGTTATTGGCATTTATTTCAGTGTTAAGGCCAATCCATGTTTGCAAGACTCACATGGAACCACAGACTCAGTGTTTAGTGGTATAGCCTACATCACCTAGTCATATACAGCGTGTACAGTTGAGCCACAAATCACCTGTGTAGTACAGTTGTCGGATCAACTTGGATCTTAAAACTACCCAGGATACATAGATTGTACGACCCACCAAAGTCACTCCCAACACAAGGGTTCATAGAACCACATACCCCCTCCCCTCCCGTTCCTGGATCTACAGACACGCTATAGCTGTAAGCCCTGTCTGGTCGTTACCTCTTTCATTGTATGGTGGTTTCACCTACGAGACAATGTAATCGAGAACATCACACCATACCTAAGTGTTTATTGACGTTTTAATCCTTACATGTGTTGGACAGCGCCATGGTTCGGTAAATATAGTTCTACATGTTTACTACAACGATCTCTGTGTTTAAATAAGTCCCGGTATTTTAATTTTGATACCTTTAAGAGCGGGAGTAATTGAGACTTTTAATTACTATTGACTGTTTTATTTCTAATCCGCGTAGTGAAGAACAATAACGACGAATGATTTACACAATTAATTGCACAGATGAATGCATGCCTTTTAAAATGGTAAATGGAACACGATGACTCACTGTCATAAAACATATAGATTATGTGTCCGGTGTATGTCTGGTGGCTGTCAGAAACAAAGAAGACCTCACTAGATTATAGAGTGTCTAAATCATAGTTAATGAAACAACAAGAGCACTGATCTGTCGGTATAGCCCTGCCATTAGAACAGATTGACATTTGACATTAGTACACTGTATACCGGTACCAGGTGTGTACCATACCTGTCGGAAACAGGTAGATAATATAACTGTTTATAGTTAGGGGATTTTCAGTATCTATTCACGAAGCAATATCGGTTGTCTAAAGTGATTGATAATATACACACTTAACATAATATTAATTTTAAATTCAGATATGTATAAAAAAGTTTAAAACACGCTTTTTTTCATCAACTGTATTAAATTTTACTTACTCCATATTTTGATTGTTTGAACTCTTTATGCCCCTGGGCAGTTTAAAGAAGTAACATTATATACGTAACACACAATTTCGTTTGAAATCTGAAGTCTTATAAAGAGAAAGGTTAACTATTAAGTCATGGACAGATGGACGGACAGACACCGTGGTGACGATACTACACCTGTAGTTTCTGAATACGAAGCCCTAATAAGCCATTTATGTGTATACTTCAATATTCACTCTATAGAAATATACACCATGAACAGTTTCTGGACCAACCTGAAGTCGCCAATACTCTGTACAATGGTAGAGTCCAACAATGTGGACAGGTAACTTAGCCTAGAACACTGCTGTAACACAAGGGTAGATACATAAACACCTTAATCATAGCAATTTCATTTGAAGGAGAACCGGCAAATAGTAATCCATTCCACTAAAATATTATCGTTGCCATCAAGGTTACGGCAATCCAAGGGGACTAAGAAATCCACCAGCAGAGAATGCTGGATTTCCGTACATCATCGGTACTTACCTGAAAATCGTCGTCCATTGTAGAACTTTCACCCCTTGGCAAATATGTCAGGTAGTGTTACAGCTAGGTATAGTGTGGTAAAACGTGCACTCCGATACGTCCTGGACTAATTCTGGCAAATGCAGTTTTTGTTATGCTATTTTATCCTTAAGTACTAATAGTGTTAGTATATGTGTAGTTGCAATGTAGTAGTGGACACTAAGGACAACGTATTAACCTGTATTACACAGTCGAATGAACACATTTAGTGATCGAATATTTGTAATCTGCAAACAACCTTTTTATCTAATGATCAATGTTTAAACCTTCAACAAAGTAAATGATACAGATTATAGAACCCCACTTGTCCCTTCAAAATAGCTAGACACCATTAAACATTGGACAAGTCTGATGGTATCACTACCGCATACTTGACCACATGACAGTATCCTTTGGAGCCATGTTCCATTCCCTTCTAAACCTACCTCTGGATTTAAAGACAGACGAAACAAAATCACTTATCACAAAATCGCTTGCACAGTTGATAATATTTTGTAAACAAACTTACCAGATAACAGTAGAAACCGGCAGAATTGCATTGATAATATGGCGCCAGAACATACGTTATTATAATTACCAAACTGTTATGCAGTTGTATTGTTGGCGCTGTAGCTACTTAAAAAAAATGTGATTTTTCAAGGCTTTTCTTTTGAACTACAAAATTAACTTCAATATCATGTCAAAATAAAGCAATATTTGCACGCGTGCTTCTCCTTCGAGACAATATCATTATCGTGTCATATCAATGAAATATATATTGTATTCAACGGGAACCCCATACAAAATATCCTCTATACATTTACCTTTAACAAACACGCAAGTCGTTAATTATATTAAATATCTTGAATGAGTCAATAAGAAGTTAAAGCAGAATGCTAAACAAACAAATGGGACCAATTAATTAAGTACGTATGTACATATCGGTGTCGATATTAATCGGTATAAGTATTAATCATAACGGCCGTGTAATGTACCACAGAACTAGCCAACTTCACACTATAACAGTAGTGAATCCGAGACTCATCAATATTGTATAACAAAACAAATATTCTCTCACAATCAGCTATCTAATCAATGGGAAAGTGGATGTCAAGTGTTGTGTAACTCTGGACAAATCCCAAGTCTACACAGCATAGCCATATATGACATCACGAATATACTACGTAGACCTGCCCTATATATAAGTAAACAACTATGCCAAGGTGTTATAAATCATGTGTTCTAATTCACACTTCTGTGTCTGTATTCATTTGTTTGATGACGAGTATAATAAGAACATTACGCAATAAGCATTATTTACCTCCAGTACTGATTACACAAGTCAGGATTTGTAATTCATATATCATAGCATAAAATACAACAAGTAGGAGCAATAAGTCAAACTATCACACAGAAAATTCAGCAGCTCAAATGAGTGTAAGCAAATTAATAAATAAGTCAGTCCGTATTGTAAATTATGGTGTCATATTGATTTCGAAAGCTGTCATCTCAGCTCGAAATCATAGCTCGCAACTCTGTCTGGGGATTGTGAGTTAATTTATTTGCTGCAATTGTAAAATGTGATGTGTATTACTGTGATTAGAACCTTTTAGTGTGAGCTGTGTGTGTGTGGTGATAGTGATTGTGAACTTTCATTGAGAAATGCTTTTGAGTTTTGATGGTATGATGGTGATTGGTGTGTTGTATAAGTTGTGAGTTGTGCTTGTATGATGGTGATTGGTGAGTTGTGATTGTATGATGGTGATTGGTCCGTTGTGATTGTATGATGGTGATTGGTGAGTTGTGATTGTATGATGGTGATTGGTGTGTTGTATAAGTTGTGATTGTATGATGGTGATTGGTGAGTTGTGATTGTACGATGGTGATTGGTGAGTTGTGATTGTATGATGGTGATTGGTGTGTTTTATAAGTTGTGAGTCGTGATTTTATGATGGGGATTGGTTAGTTGTGATTGTACGATGGTGATTGGGGAGTTGTGATTGTATGATGGTGATTGGTGAGTTGTGATTGTATGATGGTGATTGGTGAGTTGTATAAGTTGTGATTGTGATTGTATGATGGTGATTGGTGAGTTGTGATTGTATGATGGTAATTGGTGTGTTGCATAAATTGTGAGTGGTGATTGGTGTGTTGTATAAGTTGTGATTGTATGTGGGTGATTGGTGAGTTGTGATTGTATGATGGTGATTGGTGAGCTGTTGGTGAGCTGTGATTGTATGATGGTGATTGGTGTGTTGTGATTGTATGATGGTGATTGGTGAGTTGTGATTATATGATGGTGATTGGTGAGTTGTATAAATTGTGAGTTGTGATTGTATGATGGTGATTGGTGAGCTGTTGGAGAGCTGTGATTGTATGATGGAGATTGGTGTGTTGTGATTATATGATGGTGATTGGTGAGTTGTATAAATTGTGAGATGTGATTGTATGATGGTGATTGGTGTGTTGTATAAACTGTGATTTTAGATTGTATGATGGTGATTGGTGAGTTGTGATTGTATGATGGTGATTGGTGTGTTGTATAAACTGTGATTTTAGATTGTATGATGGTGATTGGTGAGTTGTATCTATTATGAGCTGTGATTATGGGGTTGTGATCGGTGAGTTGTATAAATCGTGAGTTGTGACTGTGAGCTATAATTGTCATAATTTTGGGCTGTAGTTTCTGAATGTGAGTTTTGATTGTGAAATGTGATTAAGAGCTGTATTTGTCAGCTTTGCTTGCGAGTCAGAACTGTCACATACACTAGCATAACTATACTAAATACAGAAAGTCTTAACGCTAATAAAGTCACATACACTAGCATAACTAAATACAGAAAGTCATAACGCTAATAAAGTCACATACACTAGCAAAGCTATTCTAAACACAGGAAGCTATACACTATGAAAGCCATTAACACTAGCAAAGCTATTCTAAACTGGAAACAGTGAAATGATGTCTGTTTTGACACAACCAAAATACCATTGCAACAGACCAGAAAGCGTATTTACCTGTTCCCTGACAGCTCCGGAAACGTCTAGAGGCAATTGTTCGATACACCTTTTCTGTGGATACATGAGTATCCTATTGCGTAATTCCTATCACATTGACTTTTGGAAATCCCTAGCACAACCTTCAGGTTTGATCCCACATGTAAGTACGGCTACAGTCACAGTCAAACCGTCATGCCGTATGTCCCATCATCTCGTTTGTGAGATGTTTATAACAGAGAGGAAAGTGTAACGCTTCAAAAGATACAATAATACGCATTTTAATTATTCAAAGGCTATATATGCAACAAACCTTTGACATTGGTGAATGCCGATGAGGACTAGAATGTATTTAAACGTTTTTGCAATCTCATTAATGGACTGATTTTCTGAGAGCCGCGGCTTCCCTGGTGACCAACTACAATCAAGTTATTAATTGTAACCCATCAGCTCACATGTATAGTTTGATATCTGTATAAACACATATCCTGCTATCCCAGCCTGATTCCATCAGCACCAATGATCGGGTACATAAGTACATAGGAGTCTCAGGATCAGGTGTCAGTGACTGTGCTGTATACAGAACGCTGGAATAGTCGGGGCGACATTCGCCACACTTAATCAGACATGATTATTGAATACACCCTCATCACAGACCTCGTTATTATAAAAATGAGGATTTGTTTGATCAATCTGGGATAACAGTTCATGATAAAAGCATGCTAACAGCATTCTCCCGCCTATCCCACATAAACCACTTTATGTGTGAGACGCAATACCATTCCTAAGGACAAAGTAAACATATTTATGTGACGCTATCAACACACTTGTCGTGAAGTTTCATTTAGGGAAATTTCATGTGAGCATGTTTTTCAATGGTAAATTTAAATTAAGGAACGCTTTAGAAACTAGAGCAAGATTTAGATAGTATATATTCATGTAATTCACCTGCATCTCTATATCCTAAGGAAAAAATATTTATAATGATTCTTATCATATTTGTACTCAATTTATCATAATATTGTTATAAGGCAATGTTCAAATCAACCCTGGACATGTATTAACTCTGATAATATGTCATTTCCTCATCTTACTGTTAGTTCCATACGTAACAAACTACATCTACTAGACAAGGGTTTGCTGATGTTGATATTCTATGTTTCACTGAAACACATTTAAATAATACTATAAATACAGAAATGTAATAGTGATATCGTACTGGAATCCCTCCATAACTATATAGAGAAGATTGTAAAGACAAACATCTGGAGGAGTTATTATCTATGACAAAAATGATATCCATGCTACTAGAAGATTTGATATAGTTATAAATATATCATTTAAAGTATTAAACGAGATGTCATTTAAACTATTTTGTACAAAGGTGAAGTTAACCTGTATGAAATCAATGTGAGTGTGTCACCTGCTGATGGGGTATACCGTCACAGTATCAGTGGCACCAAAACGAAGACAAGATGTTGGTTTAGAACAAGAATGTTACTACTTTAAACATGTGCCACAGGATATTGTTAAAAACAGTTTGATGTACTAAATGTAGGTAGATATTCAATTTACTGACGTTGATGTGGCACGTGGTAAATGTGTAAATGGTAGATGTAAAAATCTGTACGTGGTACATATGTAATCACTCTAATTAAAGGGGCGAGTAACGTATACTGTGGCATTGTGTGTATGAAAGTAGCATATGAGAACTCTTGTTGAGTGTAACCACACTCTTTGGGTTGGTCCATTGTGTAACTGTTAACAGCATTAATTGACACATGAGTATCGCTGTAGGAACAAAGGCGGTCACTTGACAAGTAGCACAGGACATATAGTGTCTATTCAAGTATTTAAAGTGTGTTTATACACACACAAATCCATCCAACAATAACATTTTCATATCTGAAAGTGATTACTTTCACCAAACAGTCGTTGGAAAGAAGTTAACAAGCATGGTTGTCAAGGTAAATACAAATGGTATTCCCAGTAACATACACTAACAAGATCACCACAAGTACAACTTTAGAGAACAATGTCGCTTTTCAGGTCTATATAACGAAATATTGACCTCGATAAAAGTCCATAATTGAAAAATATAAAAGTTGGAGGTGGCGAAATTCCGATATTCAATAGGTGCGAAGACAAAATCAGTTTTTACATTAGGCTGTAAGAATACAGAATACAACCTATGTGACAGTGAACAAAGACTTCATAGCATTTTAGATTATTTAACATGTAAAATATAGATACCATATTTAAAGCTTAACAAGTTAAAAAAGTCTTCTGCATGGATTTCTATTTAAAAATTACACATTTCATTAATGAACAATAGTCCATCCAAGCAATATAAATACAACCGATAATAAAACGACCTTATCATACACCAACCAATCACAACACAACCGATAATATACTACATTATCATACACCAACCAACCACAACACAACCGATAATGAACTACCTCATCATACACCAATCAATCACAACACCTCCGATAATGAACTACCTCATCATACACCAATCAATCACAACACAACCGATAATAAAACTACCTTATCATACACCAACCAATCACAACACAACCGATAATATACTACATTATCATACACCAACCAACCACAACACAACCGATAATGAACTACCTCATCATACACCAATCAATCACAACACCTCCGATAATGAACTACCTCATCATACACCATTCAATCACAACACAACCGATAATATACTACCTTATCATACACCAACCAACCACAACACAACCGATAATGAACTACCTCATCATACACCAATCAATCACAACACAGCCGATAATATACTACCTAATCATAAACCAATCAATCACAACACAGCCGATAATATACTACCTTATCATACACCATTCACTCACAACAAAGCCGATAATATACTACCTAATCATAAACCAATCAATCACAACACAGCCGATAATAAACTACCTTATCATACACCAATCAATCACAACAAAGCCGATAGTAAACTACCTAATCATACACCAACCAATCACAACACCACCGATAATATACTATCTAATCATTAACCAACCTATCACAATACCGCCGACAATATACTACCTTATTATAAACCAACCAATCACAACACCGCCGACAATATACTACCTTATCATAAACCAACCAATCACAACACCGCCGACAATATACTACCTTATCACAAAGCAACCAATCACAACACAACCGATAATAAACTACCTTATCATACACCAACCAATCACAGCACAACCGATAATAAAATTACCTAATAATTCACCAACCAATCACAGCACAACCGATAAAAAAAAAAGCTATTCATACACCAACCAATCACAACACAGCCGATAATAAACTACCTAATCATACACAAACCAATCACAATACAACCGATAATAAACCAGCTATTCATACACCAACCAATCACAACACCACCGATAATATACTACCTAATCATACACCAACCAATCACAACACAACCGATAATTAACCAGCTATTCATACCCAAACCAATCACAACACAACCGATAATAAACTACCTAATCATACACCAACCAATCACAACACAACCGATAATATACTATCTAATCATAAACCAACCAATCACAACACAACCGATAATAAACTACCTTATCATTAACAAACCAATCACAACACAACCGACAATATACTACCTTATCATAAACCAACCAATCACAACACAACCGATAATAAACCAGCTATTCATACCCCAACCAATCACAACACAGCCGATAATAAACTACCTAATCATACACCAACCAATCACAGCACAACCGATAATAAACTACCTAATCATAACCCAACCAATCACAGCCCAGTCGATAATAAACTACCTCATCATAGACCAACCAATCACAAAACAACCGATAATGAACTACCTAATCATAAACCAACCAATCACAAAACACCCGATAATGAACTACCTAATCATAAACCAACCAATCACAAAACACCCGATAATGAACTACCTAATCATAAACCAACCAATCACAGCACAACCGATAATAAACTACCTAATCATAAACCAACCAATCACAAAACACCCGATAATGAACTACCTAATCATAAACCAACCAATCACAGCACAACCGATAATAAACTACCTCATCATAAACAAACCAATCACAGCCCAACCGATAATATACTATGTAATCATAAACCAACCAATCACAACACAGCCGATAATAAACTACCTAATCATACACCAACCAATCACAGCACAACCGATAATAAACTACCTCATCATAAACCAACAAATCACAAAACAATCGATAATGAACTACCTAATCATAAACCAACCAATCACAACACATCCGATAATAAACTACCTAATCATAAACCAACCAATCACAGCACAACCGATAATAAACTACCTCATCATAAACCAACCAATCACAGCCCAACCGATAATATACTATGTAATCATAAACCAACCAATCACAACACAACCGATAATATACTATATAATCATAAACCAACCAATCACAAAACAACCGATAATGAACTACCTAATCATAAACCAACCAATCACAACACAACCGATAATATACTATAAAATCATAAACCAACCAATCACAAAACAACCGATAATGAACTACCTAATCATAAACCAACCAATCACAACACAACCGATAATTTACTATCTGATCATAAACAAACCAATCACAGCACAGCCGATAATAAACTACCTCATCATAAACCAACCAATCACAACACAACCGATAATATACTATCTAATCATAAACCAACCAATCACAGCACAGCCGATATTTAACTACCTCATCATAAACCAACCATCACAACACAACCGATAATATACTATCTAATCATAAACCAACCAATCACAGCACAGCCGATAATAAACTACCTACTCATACACCAACCAACCACCCACAACACAACCGATAATATACTATCTAATTCAGCTGATTTTATTGTAATTCTTTGAGAAAAATAACTGTGTTTCTTTAATGTTACAATAAAATGGTTTCATAATTGTCACGTTACAATAATTTGCGATTATTATATTCGATTTTATCATTCAAACAAAGTATTTTTTTTATTCAAAAAAGATAAAAATGATTGTATTGCAAAACTTTATATGTCTGTATAATTGAAGAGGGTTAATTACTTTGTAAATGTCCATCATTAAAAAGTAATGTTTTGGTCCCTTCGGGGCCTAGGTTGAATTACTTTTATGAGCCTGAGTACATGTGTACATATTACACAAACAACCAATCGGTAATCAATGATGCAGACTACCTTTAATGTTTTGCTCTGACGTATTTGTTAATGGATTGTAAAAAAAGAAGCCCAATGGGCCTACATCGCTCACCTAGTATAAATCTCACACTTGTAACCTTAAAAGTGATCTAAAATAATGCTACAGGCAAAATATCAGTATTTATGATTAAAATTCATCCAAAAGAGCCTGTTATTTTTTTTTTAAACATTTCATCCCTGTGATTGAAAGTCGAACAAAGTCATTATGTTACACAAATTTTATAGCCTTTCATCTCAGAATGCAATTTGCAAAGTATCAACATCCTGGGACCAATGGTTATTCAGAAGAAGTCGTTTAAAGGTTTTAAACATATTTCACCCCTGTGACCTTGAATATAAATCAAGGTCATTTATTTGAACAAACTTGGTAGCCCTTTATCCCAGCATGTTACTGGCCAAATAGCATCACCCTAGGCCTCTCAGTTATTTAGAAGAAGTCGTTTAAAGGTTTTAAAGATATTTGACTCCAGTGACCTTGAATATAAATCAAGGTCATTTATTTGAACAAACTTGGTAGCCCTTCATCCAAGCATGTTACTGGCCAAATATCATCATCCTAGGGCTCTCAGTAATTTAGAAGAAGTCGTTTAAAGTTTTTTAAGATATTTGACCCAGTGACCTTGAACATAAATCAAGGGTATTTATTTGAACAAACTTGGTAGCCCTTCATCCAAGCATCCTACTGGCCAAACATCATCACCCTAGGCCTCTCGTTTATTCAGAAAAAGTCGTTTAAAGAATTTAAACATATTTGACCCCAGTGACCTTGAATATAAATCCAGGTCATTTATTTGAACGAACTGTAGCCCTTCATCCCAGCATGTTACTGGCCAAATATCATCACCCTAAGCCTGTTGGTTATTCAGAAGAAGTCGTTTAAAGAATTTAAACATATTTGACCCCAGTGACCTTGAATATAAATCAAGGTCATTTACTTGAACGAACTTTGTAGCCCTTTATCCCAGCATGTTACTGGCCAAATATCATCAACCTAGGCCTCTTGGTTTTTCAGAAGAAGTTGTTTAAGCATTTTAACATATTTGACCCCTGTGACCTTGAAAATGGTTGAAGGTCAATTATTTGAACAAACTTGGTAGCCCTTCATCCAAGCATGCTTCTGGCCAAATATCATTACCCTAGCCCTTTTGGTTACTGAGAAGAAGTTGTTTAAACTTAAAAGTTGACGACAGACGGACGACAGGCGGACGACGGACGCCGCACTACGGCATACGGGGAATAAAGTGATTAACAGAATTATATATATAATTATACATTTATATGTATACTGCTGATGACAATGTTTCTGAAACTATCCGCCAACAAACACAGCATATCACAAATTCTGTGGAGAGGTTCTGATCTGATTACAAATGTTTTTGTGTATTTTACATATCTTGCTCAGAACAAACGTGTTGATGCACTATAGGGTTCAATTGTACTGAGGAAGACTGACAATATACGAGAACAGTGAACCTACCATCAATGATAACCCTTTGTGAACATTCTCCGAAGTGATGTATACATTAACATAACAACATAACTATTAACATAAAGGTATTGCAGTTAGATAGAAATGTTTCGATTGGTATGTAACTTAAATCTATAGAACTGAGATAGCATTCCTGAAAAGCTTTATCCTTTGACACAATTTTCCTTCCACAACATTAATAGTATTAGAATGTTTGTATTGCAATTATTTGAAAAACGTGTATTTCTCTAGAATTGTGCTATATACGTGTATTAACCAATTATAGAAATGGTCACTATGAGTTACTCAAATTAAAATAATATTATATTTTTACGTCTGTTTGCAGTGTTTCTCCAACTACACCGGAGAGAGTTCAAAGTTGATGCCATTTATTTATTTCTAACCTAGCGCAAGAATAGACAGTTCATCGGCCATAAACCCTTACAGCCAAAGACAGTCTAAATGTCTACAAGTAATAGAGAAACATACCAAGGCGCTCCATCACCGAGACGTAAAGACGAGCTGGAACAAAGGGTATCACCTCCGGATGTATTTTAAATTGATGTCATCCAGAGAAACAGCCCACGTATGTCGCAGGCAGGGCATAGACACAACATGGCCTTTCTGTCCTCATTCACCTTGCTGCCTTCCTACTAGGACGTATACTTCAACAACTTGGTAAGGTTCTCCGGGGAACAAAGCCTAATCACTTGTATAAACGACTGGCGCTTAAATTACCTGCAGGTTATAGATTCCAGTTAGTAGGTAAACACAGTAGTTCAATCAGGTTTATTAATGAGTTGTCCAAAGAAATCACGTACATTACCAGGCATTTAAAAACATCTGAAAAATGTTATGATGACAATAGTCAATACACAGCCATTAACCGAATCGGGTGTGAAATCCTCGGAGTCTAGTACTAGAATGAAACCTTTTGGATGGAACAATCCGGTCGCTAAAGTCTAGTCAATATCACAAATCCATTACTATTTACAGTTGGCTTACAATCAAGTCCCACAAGATTAATACACGTTTCTTTCCAAAATGAGAACAATGATCGTACCATACAGATTTGATTGCATATTTACCTCTATACATTCATGAGTAAACATGAAGTAAGTAGTAAACATCTTATAATTGGTATTTTTTCCTTGGCATTTAATTGTGATTTTTTTTGAAAAGATGATCAGCTCCTTTGTAAGCTATTTCTTCAAATACGAAATGCCAGTTATTGTTCAATATATGTACACTTTCATTCATTCTGATTTTGTTATTTATTCATTAACAAATCGGGAATAACCTTTAAATGGCGTTAGGAATAAATTAGAAATGAGGAAAGAAAAGTATTTGATAAAATAGTGTTGCCCGTTTTCCTGCCTTAATTAGCTCTCATGACGATGTCCCAATATCTTTGGATCTTCTTGTTTGTCCACAAGATCGCAACTTATACACTCCGAACAATCATGATAATTGTGCAATTCTAACGTACGAGCACTTATCAATTAGATTAACGAAGAATTATTGTAAAATACTGTATTTCCTTACCTTTATTGACACATACGTGGATTGCGATCACATGTACGTGACTAAACCCTATCATAGAATCCTCAGTTTGTCAGCTGTGATGAAATCACAGCCTTACTATTTCCGGATCGTTTCTAGCTTGGTTTTTGGCATCCTCCATCTTAACCAAGCAATGACTTTGCATTGGTCTTTGACATTTTATGAATTTTTGATTTCTTCGCTCCGATACCGTTATCGATTTCCAGTTTTTCCCTTAATCCTCATTCATAGTTTTAGACGTCTATATCCCGGATCGTTCATTAATCCTAATTCTGGACAGATGCTCCTCCATGTGGACTTTGCATCAAATCTGCACCATCTTTTCTGTATCGACACCCACTGCCGCAAATACAGCTAGTCTAACAAACTTGACTTTTTGCGTCGACAGGCCTCCTCACACTGTTTTCCCATAGAAATGTCATCTTGCCCATTATCACGTAATGCTTCATCAAATATTACAGGACGTCGAGTTGTTGTTCTTCCGAAGGACATTGGGAAGCGATGCATGTCATACGTGTCCTACATAACAACCATTCTCAGTCATCTTTGTGTACAAGGGAACTCATCACATAACGTATTGTGATCAGGGACCAAATAGCAACCGCCTCCAACAAATTGTGTTCAAGGGGTTGTCATACATGTCTCCTCACATAATACATTGTTTTCTAGGGGATCAGATAGCAACCGCATCACACAATACATTGTGTTCAAGGGGATCAGATAGCAACCGCATCACAATACATTGTATTCAAGGGGCTGGATAGCAACCACTTCACACAATACATTGTGTTCAAGGTGACCTGATAGTGACCACCTCACGAAATCGATTGTGATCCAGGGAACCAGATAGCAACCACCTCACACAATACAGTGTGTTCAAAGGAACCACATAGCAACCACTGCACACAATACATTGTGTTCAAGAGGGCTGGATAGCAACCACCTCACACAATACAGTGTGTTAAAGGGGCTGGATAGCAACCACTTAACACAATACATTGTGATCAAGTGGTCTGGATAGCAACCACCTCACACAATACATTGTGTTCAAGGGGACCAGATATCAGCCAGCTCACACAATACATTATGTTCAAAGGAACCACATAGCAACCATCTCACACAATACATTGTGTTCAAGGGGACCAGATATCAGCCAGCTCACACAATACATTGTGATCAAGGGAACCAGATAGCAACCACCTCACACAATATATTGTGATCCAGGGAACCAGGTAACAACCACCTCATACAATACATTGTGTTCAAGGGGCTGAATAGCAACCACTTCACACAATACATTGTGTTCAATGGAGGCTGTATCACAACCACCTCACACAATACATTGTGATCTAGGGGGCTGGATAATAACCACCTCACATAATACATTTTGTTCAAGGGAACCAGATAGCAACTATATCACACAATACATTGTGTTCAAGGGGACCTGATAGTAACCACCTCACACAATACATTGTGTTCAAAGGAACCACATAGCAACCACCTCACACAATACATTGTGTCCAAGAGGGCTGGATAGCAACCACCTCACACAATACATTGTGTTCAAGAGGGCTGGATAGCAACCACCTCACACAATACATTGTGTTCAAGGGGCTGGATAGCATCCATCTCACACAATACATTGTGTTCAAGGGGACTTGATAGCAACCACCTCACACAATACATTGTGTTTAAGAGGGCTGGATAGCAACCACCTCACACAATACATTGTGTTCAAGAGGCTGGATAGCAACCACCTCACACAATACATTGTGTTCAAGGGGCTGAATAGCAACCACTTCACACAATACATTGTGATCTAGGGGGCTGGATAACAACCACCTCACACAATACATTGTGTTCAAGAGGCTGGATAGCAACCACTTCACACAATACATTGTGTTCAAGGGGACCTGATAGTAACCACCTCACACAATACATTGTGTCCAATGGGGCTGGATAGCAACCACCTCATACAATACATTGTGTTGTTTGGGACCAGCAAGCTTCCACTTCACACAAAACATTGTGTTCAAGGGGACTAGATAGCTACCATTTCACACCATACATTGTGTTCAAGAGGGCTGGATAGCAACCACCTCATACAATACATTGTGTTCTTTGGGACCAGAAAGCTTCCACTTCACACAAAACATTGCGTTCAAGGGGACTAGATAGCTACCATTTCACACAATACATTGTGTTCAAGGGAACCAGATAGCAACTTCATAATACATTGTTTTTAAGGGGGGTGGATAGCAACCACCTAACACAATACATTTTGATCAAGGGAACCAAAAAGCAACCACTTCACACAATACATTGTGTTCAAGGGGACTAGATAGCAACCATTTCACACAATACATTATGTTCAAGGGAACCAGATAGCAACCACCTCACACAATACATTGTGATCAAGGGAACCAGATAGCAACCAACTCACACAATACATTGTGATCAAGGAAACTAGATAGCAACCACCTCACACAATACATTTGTGTTCAAGGGGACATACAACCATTATTTTACAACCCCACTATGTTATATGTATAATCAGTTTATATTTCTAGCTGTCATCCAAAGCAGCACAGCAAGTTTTACGATCAGAAGTGAACCAGTCGGTGGGTATACTGGTTTTTATCTAGGATAGCCAATGTTTAGTGCTTATCTCCAAGTTATTCTGCAAGCAAATGGCAAACTAAACATTGTCCACCTTTAAACATATCTTCAGTTTTCCTCTTTAAGTAATTGTAATCGTTGACATTTTACACAGAACATTTTTAGCTTTTCCCTATTTAAACATAAGCACAGTAGCATATTTTTGTCAACATTTGAATTATGCTTCATGCTTTGTGAATAAATATCAAATGATCAAGATTGCACCAAAGAAAGATACAAAGTTAACTTTTAAATCATCATTTTACTTTTGTGGCATGTTGGTTAGATCATCTTATTCCAGCTGCAAAATATTAATGAAAGCAAGCCAGTTCAGTAATTTTTAAACTTCAGCTTTGATTATGTGTTATCTATGGTAGGGGAGATAACTCCTGTACTGTGGTTTCCAAGTTTATTAGCCCTATTTCCCATATATTTATATGTATTATCTAATAAAGTAACTTCCTATTTAACTGCCTTGGAAGGTAGAAGTAGCCTAAACCTACTGTACTGTATCTCTACACTCCTATACAAGGGGATGGTAATGCGACCTAGAGAACAACATGTTGGCAAGAGATAAATGTCTGAATTCAACACTCATTTTACTTGTCACTTGATTGATATAGCTAACACATTGTGAGGTCCTGTTTTCCTATTTTCTTAACATTTCCTTTATACATCTCCCTAAATGTATCACCAAACCTGTTTATGACACCAACATTTTGTTGAACAAATGTGGCAGAATAACAAGGTTTGAACTTCTGAACAAAAACCTATTTCATGTTTTCCTGAAAAAATAGATATCTCCCAATTTCATACATCTGTTTGCATGTATAACAACACCACACATTTCATTTTTGTTTTCTCTTCGTCATACATGTACATGATGTACATATACACAAAGACATTGAAATAGGGAGTAGTAATTTAACAACCTATCCAAAATGGGCCAGTACAAATGGAAATATATTTGATTTATTACATATGGGGCAAAGAAGTAATTCCAACAGTGTGGACAAGTTTAGGTTGTCAAATTTTCGGAGCGATCCCCTCCTTTTTCAAGACACAGTGAAACAGAACAGTTACATGTACATATACATCATATTACAAGAAGATAGAACTGATATACTATAATTGAAAATATAGCTATTATATAAAACAGATAGTCCCCTCGGCTAAAGACAGCCGAAGGCAGCAATTAAGCTGAGAGCAGCGTGGACAAGGAATGCTGATGTAGAGGACCTATTCTGATTTATTACATACATATACTTTAATAACAAGGGTTCTTATTTTACTAGTACATGTTATCATATTTTAGTTATTTTTGTGTTATTTGGAAACCACTAAATTATGATAAAAATGTTTTAGCTTTTTTATGCCCTTTTTGGAAACCAACAAAATATGATAATTGCTGAATAAAAGTGACTGTATCCATGTATATTACACGAGGCCTTATAACGTGATCAAAGACATGACGCCTGATACATGTATCACTCAACCTGTGTCAATAGAACACCTGACTAATCATCAGCACCTCTCTATACATAGATGTTGTCCTGAACACCTCACCAATCATCAGCACCTCTCTATAGATAGAGATAACAATTTGCTTCTCTTTCCTGAGATATGTACATATCATTTCACACAATTAACTCATTCACCCCTAAAGACGCATTTGACTTCCTCCATTTCAAAGGTCGGAATAGTTCATTATGAAATTTCAGGGGTGAATGAGTTAAAATGTCACAGGAACAGAAAGTCATTTTTCACACTTGCCAAACCGTTTATTTCCTCATTCATAAAATAGAAATAACTGTACAATGTAGTAACAAACATGGTTTACATAAGTGAGGTCAGTTGGTGCCTTAATTGTCTTTAAAGAATAAACCTCCTTTAACTTTTCCTTGTAAAGGGTCATAATTATGATTTTCAGTGGAAAACAGACCCACTACATGCTTTCTGATAGAACAATACACATACCAACATTAGACATTTTGAATGGTAAAAACATCTAGGTCACAACCTGACTTTCTTTATAGCAAGCATTGTCCAATCCTCAAACTGTCACTTTTAACATGTTATTTTATGACATGTGACATGTCATATCTCTTCTGATGAAGGTGTCTTTAAGTGTAATGTCAGATCCTAGCTTATTCTACACACTGTTGTCCTGAGTCTACATCATCTCTCCTCCTCCATCAACCATCTCAGCTTCAGCAGCACCTTTCTCCCTCATCCTTCTCTCATGTACCATACGATGCTTTTGTTTCATGAAAGCATTCACTACATCATAGTACACAGGTAAGTGTCCATCTGTCAACAAAATACACAGGTAAGTATCCATCTGTCAACAAAATACACAGGTAAGTGTCCAACTGTCAACAAAATACACAGGTTAGTGTCCAACTGTCAACAAAATACACAGGTTAGTGTCCATCTGTCAACAAAATACACAGGTAAGTGTCCGACTGACAACAAAATACACAGGTCCACAGGTGAGTGTCAATTTGTTTAAAGTGATAGAGAAATTATCAATTTACTTGTTCATATTAGTTGTATCTTGCATCATCCTTATCATATCTTTATGATAGCAACAACTAATAACCAATATATAAACATTTCTTGTTATGGTATAATAACAAGAGGTCCAATGTGGTTGTGTTGCTGACTATTTACTCATCTCACATTTTCACCTTCAAAGTTGGTTAATTCAAATTGATTTAAATAGACTTAAAAATCATTACTCTACACATAAAGGATCTTTGTTGTGAGATTGAATTTTTCTATACCTTCAGAATCTTTGTCGTAAGATTTCAGCTTATTTCAATAAAGGGACACTTCACAAATTAGGCATAAATATCCATTCATCAATTGGAAATCAAACTTACTTGAGACCAAATTTGGTTGAAATCAAACAATTCTTAAATCTAAAGGTAGTTATTGTAACAAGAGATCCCAGAGGAGTCTTGGCGCCCACCATTGTACCATCTTCATTAGTTCTTTGTCAGTTTGATCTTTTCTCTTCTTTCCTCAAATCTGTTTGATCGAGTCATGTTAACAGTAAATGCACCTTGGGGTAACTTTTGATCTAAACTTAATACTGATGTGTATGAAAGCCAACATTTAAAGTGAGTTTGTCATTTCACATATTTATTAGTACAGTACTAAATGTGAAAGAAATAGAATCGATCATTGCAATATGAGAAAGATCTGTTTAGTATTTCCTTTAGACATTTCGTTTTTATGATCAGTCTCAAAATACAACATGTACAACGAGGGATCAAGGGGAACCTACATATCAAATTTGAGAAAAATCCCTCAAGTTATTCTTGAGAAATAGTACTAACAAACCTTCAATGTCAAAAATCAAAGATGGCTGTTGGTAGGCCATTTTGTTTAACTGATCAGTTTCAAAAGTTAACATGAATAATTAAGGAGAGTGGGGAATCTGCATTGGACAACTTTTGGTCGCTCAAGCAGGATTTTAAACGCCATTGGCGAGCAGGCGACCGTCCATTTCAGACACTGCTGCACAACAAGGGAACAAGGGGAACCTACATATAAAATATGAGTAAGGTCCCTTGGGTACTTCTTGAGAAATATCAATAACAAGAATTGTTTACGGAGGGACCACGGACGCAGGGTGATTTGAATAGCCCACCATCAGATGACGGTGGGCTAAAAAACTTGCCATTCAGAATAAGTAACCTCATAAGTACTGTAAAACCTGCATGTAAATAGTCAGCAACACACATCACATTGGCAATTGAAATTAGCTTGAGAGTTCCAAATTGTTTGGTATTTCTGTACTTTTAGTTACCTGCCCTTTTATTACAGCAAAGAGTTATATACTTTCAAGTAATACTAGTATATTGATAATGTTTTCCTTTTCCACATACACATCTCCGCTCTGCCACAAGAGCTTGACCTCTCTCATCTTGGTTATAAAGCAGGGATTTTATTTACTCTGCTACTGGTAATATTTTTATGTTAATAATTTTCTACAACATTCATGGAAATCATTTCAAAATGTTGAAATTCCCTAAACAGGTCCACAAATTCAATTTATCTTATTCCGAAACCTCAATTTGTCTTTGTTGATATAGAGGGAATAGCTTACATTTTAAGGAACTTTTCAAGGCCTGAATAAGAGAAACAATGTGGGACTTTCTACCTTATATTTTTAAAATAAATTAACAGTTTTAAACTTTATTTATTTTACAACATTTATGAAACAAAAGGCAATATTCAATCACAACAAGCTCAGAATAGGTTGGTTTCCTTATTTGTAAGGAGATACAAATAAAGAAACCAAAATAAAGAAACCAACCTATCCTGAGCTTGTTGCGATTGAATATTGCCTTTAATTTCCCGTTCCTCAATCGCCCTGCATACCCCTGGGTATCGAACCTAGAAGTACGGCGTTGGCTCTACACCCCGATAATTAATTATGAAACAAGTTACATGTATACCATCTTATATTACCGTATACAGAGAAATTTTGTCCAGTTAAACTTTCGCATTTCGAAAGATAAATCCATAACAAATATTTGTGTATTGTTAACTTCATCCTTAATCTTAATGTTAGAGGAAACCAGAGGACTCCAAGTAAACGTTTTTGGTTGGACAGGTGACCTGCTATCTTTTAATGTCTGATTAAGGAATCAAACCCTGGTCATATACCACACAGTACATACTTACATTTTAGCATCCATTCATCACTTGTCTCATTGTATGTATCCTTCATTACTTTACATTTTGTATTTCTGTTGCTGTAATCAGAAAATACGCAATGCATCCACCGTTTCCTTAGAATAAACAATATGTCATTGTCCACTTTTCTGTAAAAAACAAATGCATTGATAATCAATAACATCAGTTCTTGAAAAACTGCCTCAAGCATATATGTCAGGTTAAGTAAAAGACTGTCTTGTTGAGAAATTAACTGACAAGTGTAAACACTGCATACACTTGTCAATGTAAATGGGAAAACAACTTACAACAAGTCATACACAGCAAATTAAAACCTTGATGGTATAACAGTACCTGTACAGTTAGTCAAGCTTGCTTTTATACAAATAGGTTTCAAAAAAAGAGAGAGAAAACAAGTTTTAGTGGGGGGGTTTTCATTTTAAAATTAACAAATGTTACGTAATCTTGACAAAAGGTAATGCCCAATAGTAATGGATTGCCTGGGAGTTAACACAAATAAACAGGCATAGGGTCATTGTGGTGGATATCAAAATTACATGTATAAGCACTAAGGCTGTGTAAACATTATCAACAGCAAACAAATGATGCAAAAATAAATAATAAATGGCTCACAATCAAATTATTTATCACACTGATTTTTTTTTTATACAAAACAGACAACGAATGAACTATCAAACATTTTGCAACAATGCAATAAGGATTGTACTTGTAACTTAACCTTAAGGTAAAAATATTTTGTTTTAGTGAATAAATCTGTGATTTTGTATACACACTGCAGCCCAATTTGTTCAACGTTCTTACTTGTCTCTTTTGAACTGTTGATCTGCTTCAAATCGGCACATTACATCATCTGTATAGCACTCATCAATGGTAGGTACCCTGTTGAACCTTCGGTGATAATAGGGAACAGTTTTCCTATCACCTTGAAACTTTTCTGCAGTACCTTGATAAAAAAAAAATCCATAATAAAATTTTAAAATTATGCATTAATTGCTTCATTAAAATATTCAAATTGAATAAAACCTCTCACACACAGGGAGATTTTAGGGAGGGAATCTCTCCTGTTAGTTTCCATGTTGTTATCCTGGGACTAGATTATCCAAGATGGGGCCAAACCCCAGATTCAATTGAATTCTGTCTGATAGCATGCATATGATTTGTGTTCATAGACTCACAACCATTTGTATGTTATGACCCTAGGAGTAGTTATGACCCTTGTCCTTGGATGAGCTCCCAGGACAGATCAACCTCCAGGCCTATCCTGGGAAGTGGTGGCCTAGGGAATTTTCAATTTCAAAAGTATTTTATTGACAATACATATATAATACAAACATATAAGTTAACATTAAAGAAGATATTAGAACAGTATTGACAAAAGAATAAGAAAACAGGCTTTGCCTATATCAGTCTTCTTATAATTCCGGTAGCTACGTACAATGCTTAAATATATAAAATGTTGTGATTCGTTTTCCTCTCACACTCATGCTCACCCACACCCACACCAGCTTATGTCTAATACTCGTTATTTAAGGGATAAAACTTGCCTGAATAACAATAATAATAACAATATATATGAATATTCATTTGGAATTTATCTAGCACGTATAAGTAACGAAACGTTTTGATGATTTAAGATAAGAGTCAAAATGTATAAGAATAGTTTTATTTAATTGGTCGGATGCATTACTAATACCATATACTAAACAGTGCAGATTTAAATATCCTAATAGATTATAAATAGTGGTAATATGATGCCTAATATTTGAATACAGAGGACATTGAAAGAAAAAATGTATTAGATCTTCCCTCTGTACACCACATACACAGGAAGCATCATCAATCAGATGGTCTTGTATCAGAGTTAAGATCACTTTTAAAATTTCTTAGCTGACATAAAATTGTGTTAAGTTTCCTCGGAACACAGTTAATAAAAGTTTCTGAGACGGATGTATCAAAGGTTTTTTTAAGTTTCTTTTTAAAAGATGAAATTGAGATGGAGTCTCGTACAGTGCTATCAAGTGCATTCCATTTTACCATTGTAGAAGGGAAGAAGCTATTCATATAAGTAGTAGTTCTTGTCTGTGGTATATTAAAGAATCTGTTATTTCTGAAGGTATAGTTATTATTTACATTTAGAAATGGTTGAATGATATTATCGAGATAAGTTGGAGTGTAATTATTAAGAATCTTATACATTAATGTTAGTTTATGATTTTGTCTTCGTGTGTGTAATGTTTCAAGTTGTGTTTCAGTATACAGAATGTGATGAGATGTACCTGGCCAGTAATTAAACGCATAGCTTCTAGTTGAACTGATTCTAAAAGATCTGATTCCGATTTGGTACAATTATCCCATACTGTATCAGAATATTCTAGCACCGGTCTTATATAAGAGACATATAATGTTTTTAATGTATCCCTATCAACTGTAGTTTTTAAAATTCTAAGAATACTTAGTTTAGAGTTTGCTTTCTTATAAATATTTGAAATGTGATCTGACCATGTCCCTTAACTGTTAAATGTTAGTCCTAAGTGAGTATGGTGTTCATGTTGTGGAATTGGAGTATTGTTAAATAGCAGTTGAGGATGACTGTTAATGTGTCTACGAGAGAAGTTAATAGCTACAGTCTTATTCGGATTGAATAGGATCTGCCATCGCTTTGACCATTCAGAGATTGAGTCAAGATCATCATTAAGTATGTTAGTAGGTGTTGTAAGGTCATTGTTATTATTTACTATTACATAGAGAGAGGTATCATCTGCAAAGAGTTTTATATGAGAAGTTACATTATTAGTAATATCATTAATAAAAAGAAGAAAGAGGAAGGGACCAAGGACAGATCCTTGAGGAACCCCTGCAGACATAGGTTTGGTACTAGATTTATAACCTTCAAAGATAACCCTTTGTTTTCTGTCAGATAAGTAAGCTTTAAACCAATTATATAATTTACCTTTAATACCATATGTTTTTAGTTTATATAATAGGCCCAAATGCCATACTCGATCAAATGCTTTACTTATGTCACAGAAAACAAAACGCAAATCTTTACCTTGGTCTAAATTGCCACTTATAGTATTATAGATATCAGCTAGTTGATTAGTAGTGGAGTCTTTGGGTTGAAATCCTGACTGATGTACACATAACATATATTGTGACTTGAAATATAATTAAACGTATATTTAAAAATATTTTTTGCCAACATTTTGATAAAAATAGATGTAATAGCAATAGGTCTATAGTTATTGAGATCACTGATATCTCCTTTACCTTTATAGAGAGCAGTAACATTAGCCGTTTTTAGTACATCAGGTATTATTCCAATAGATAAAGTTCTATTAAATAATAGTTTGAATGGGTATACTAAAGAAGAAGAAATGTTCTTTACAATCATAGGTAAAATACCATCAGGACCCACTGGTTTGTTTTTATTAAAAATGTCAAATTGGTCAGTTATATCTTGTTCAGTTATGTTAATGTCAGAAAGTTCAAATGGACATAAGGGAGGTAAATCAGGTAGGTTAGTGTCAGTAGTATCAGTAAAGAAGTTATTTAGTGCCTCAGCTTTATCTTGTGGATGGATTAATATTTTATTGTTAGATTTTAGAGGATAGGAATTAGTGCTAGTGTTATTCATTTTTCCTATAGATTTTGCTATCTGCCACCATTTTCTTGGATGCACTGTTTTGTCGGCAAGACAATTTTGAAGTTTCTTAAAGTAATTTTCTTTGGATTGCCGAATAATTTGTATAGTGTAATTGCGACAAGTTCTAAATTTTGCCCAATCTTGTTCCCTATTTTTATTTTTAGCTATTTTATGTAATCTATTCTTATATCTTAATTTATGCCGAATTTCACCAGTCATCCAAGGTTTATCATCAGGATGGACAGTAATTGTTTTATGAGGGATATGGGAGTAAGTAGCAGAGTTTATTTTGTTTATAACAGTAGAATATAGTTCATAGTTCATTAATGCTAGTAGTGTTATTAACTATGGAATCCCAATCATTACTAAGTAGTTCATTATTAATAGCATCCCAATTAGCTTCATTGAACTTATATATAGGTTTCTTGAATGGTTTATTTTTTAGTGTCTTAAAACAAATGTTAGCAAGGATGGGGCAGTGATCACTACAGAGAGGGGAAAGTACATTTGTCGAGGTAAAAATGTTAACATCATTACTAATAAATACATCAATTAAGGTAGCAGTAGTGTTTGTAATGCGTGTTGGTGATTGTATTAAGTTTTTTAAGTGATATTTAGTAATTAATCTTGCTATATGTGAATTAGGTTTCATTGTGATAAAGTCAATATTTATGTCACCAGTGATAATGATATTAAGATTAGTATTAGAAAGATTATCCAAAATGTTATCAAGTTCATTCCAGTAATCTATTTTTGTATTAGGAGGGCTATAAAGACAGCAGAGAAGCATTTTTTTGTTAGAAGTGTTAATTTCTAGGATGACAAGTTCTATGACTTCAGTTTCAAGATCAGTTCTGTGATTTATTAAGAGGTTGTTTTCAGTATATATCATAATACCACCACCGTGTTGCCTAGGGAATACCACAGGTGCTGGACACACTGGTCAATGGTCTTATGGTTACTTACTGTTTAAAATGCATGCAAAATTTATCTTACATCTTAATAATTGTGATGAGGAATTAATATATACAATGTACCTTATTTCAAATGAGCATTCCAAATTTTTTCATTCCGTATTTTTAAATATTGATCGACCATTAGTAACGTTACCAAATGGCACATTTGTGCGGTGCACAATGACCTAACATACTCATGCATATGATGTATGTTTATGTATAAACAGACGACTGATCAGATTTTTGAAGCCTTCAATTATAGTCAGTTTTAACGGACTAGAATGATTACTGTAGTCTGCTAAAACTGGCCATAATCGCAGGCTCAAAAGTTCTGATCGATCATGACATAGGCCTACCCCTATGTCATTTGATACCTTAACTATTAGTTAAGTTTTTGTGAGCTTCATCAATTTATGTTACCCTTTATCAAAGTGGCAGGAGCATCAAAAAGTAGAGATAAAAAAGTCCTTGTAAACTGTGTGTATCTCGAAAGGGTTGAATCGTCGTCCTTTCCCGACATTGTGGATAGTGACCTACCGGAAATGTGACTGTATGGCACTGGCTACGACATCAGTCTCCAGCACAGAAATATATTTAACATTTTTGTTTACAGTTTTTCATTAATTTCTAAATTGGACTTAAGTTGAATAACATATTTTAACGTTTTTTAAATTATTGTTTATTTGCTGTACAATAAGTATCTGATTTGTATGTCGTAAAAACCGGTTTGAGGTTAGATTATAATATAAAGAACACATACACAAGTAATGCTTTTTCTTTTAAACTAAAGTGGTGGATACCCAAGTACCAATGTGTGAAACAAAAGATTCTCAAGTTGATTAGTTTCTCTTACGATACGATACGATCCAGGTCAAAGGTCACAGATCCCAGGCACTATCGGACCGACATACGGCAGCTCTTCCTTTTTGAGTCGACGGCCATCATGGTAAGACGTGAACTATTGATGTGAATTCAATCTAGCGTCATCTGTCATTAAATCGAACAAATTGGAAATTGCACGATGAATTGTAATGACTTATATAGTTACTGTGTAATGTACCGAAAGATTTTTCTTCTTAGATGGAAAATATAGCAGTATTGTGGTTATATATATATTGCACATCATGATCTTTTGACACGCACTTATACACGTGTTAGACAAGCGGGTTTTGATGATGAAAAACCCCCAAAAGGGCCTTTAATACATACGAAACGAACATTCAAAAAAAATCTGAATTAGAACTTCAGAAAAAAAGCTGACTCTTGGGAATATGTTTTCTGATAACTTTATTTTCGACTGCAGCTTCAGTGTACATGTTGATTCGCCCTAAATCCCGAGCCCCCTGGGTTGGTTAAGGTCGAATTTGAACATGTTTAGTAGGGAAAATCCTGGAATTTGAGAGAGCAGTGGACCATTTCCAGCAGTTTTTTAGGCGACATCAAAATGATGATAAAACTGGTCAATTTCAGTTATGAAGGGTCAATGGCCCCCTCCAGGTTTAGTAGTGAAGGCTTTTACAATCGCATCTCGCGTCCTGGTCTTGTTAACTGATGCATTCTCACTTACGGTAACTAGCCACTGGCATGGCGACCCATAGGTACTAGCCTCAACGTTTATCCATACTAGTGCCGTCAGAACTGGAGAAAGGGGGGGGGGGATCTCTGAACTAGATTTCTTGGTGACTCGTAGCCATTGGGCTTGATGGTCATCCTTGACTATTGGTGAATTGCGCATAAGTTGCGAGTTGTACATTCAAACAGACAATTCACATGTTCCTAGAATATGCAATATGATGTAGATTAAGTCTCGCAAACTCTTTTTGATGTGCAGGATTTTAATTGAAGAAATGAGGGGAAAAAATGCAGCTGTTAAAATTACCAATAGAAAACTTAAATTGTCCCTTTTTGTTTTTTCAGTCACACAGGAAATTCTCAGCACCCCGTCATGGGTCGAAGGGCTTTCTACCAAAGAAGAGGGCCAGCCGTCATAGGGGCAAAGTCAAGGCTTTCCCTACAGATGATAAGAACAAGCCTGTCCATTTGACAGCTTTTATCGGTTACAAGGCTGGCATGTCCCACATTGTTCGTGATGTAGACCGACCTGGTTCGAGTAAGTACCATGTAGACACGAGGTCTCCTTAATGTAATTAGCATAACCTGGATGTCGTCTGGCCGTAGCTGCGATAACGTAGCTTTCTGACGACCGCCATGACAGATCATCCGTGACGTTATCTCAATTAGCCTTTCTATATATGGCCTGCATGGCCAAATAAAGTATTACTACTGATGTTTACTACAATTTCCACATTAGGTCATGACACCTATATGTGGACATCGGACCTATATCGGAAGAGAGACAACCTTTCCAACACTGCGGTCAATTCAGATTTCGATTACGCTTGCTACATTTACTTGATTATTTAACGACATTTTAGGCAGAGTTAAACTTCAAGTTGTGCAGGATATCAACAGAAATAGTTCATACGAAAACCTTATTTATGGATGCAGACCAATGTGCTGTCAATTAATGCTAAAATCGCCCCGGTGTGATTCACACCGGGCTTGCTCCATTACAAGGCATGGGATCGATTTAATACCCGGCCGGGGCAGAGGAGGCCGGGTATTAATATTAGTTCTATCTGGCCGCAGCACCAGACACTTCGACAGACAGGTGTTTGGTCTGGAATCCGAGTGCACTACTCCATCAAAATGAAATACTTCTCCATCATTTTATGTACAGATTTAACGGAATGCAATTTTTAACTAAATTGGCAGTTTTAACAAGACCAAAACAAAAAATCTTGGGTTTCCGCTAACCCTACCTATCCTAAATTTTTATTTTTATTTTAGATATGCACTGTTAAAGTCCAAACTTCCGCCCTAAAAAGACGACTGAAACAGGAGTAAAATAAATTTGGTCCGAATAATTGTCTATTAGTACATGCAAGGTACAATATGTTTGTTAATAGTACCCTGAAGCCTTGCAACATTAAATGCTCCAATACAGTAGTGCACTCTATTCCCAAACCAGATATCATTGATCAAAATGACGAAGCCTATCAATTGGCCCAGGGTTTTTCCAAGAAAATTTAACCATCATGTTCAAGTATGCTGTATGTTTTGAATTGGGCAATACAATTGTTCGAAAAATAATGCATACAATATCGATAATTAGAAGATGCTGTCTGAAAGATCTTTTATGCATCATTGTCTTTCAAAATAACTATTTCAGTTTTGAGTGCCAATGTTCATTAATCTTGCATTTGATAACGATTCAACGGGTGAAAGTTCTGTAAAACTTGTGCAAAGTGGCCAAAATTGTTATTTTGTTTTACCGAAACGGAAATGAAATTATTCCAATAGTAGTAATGATTAATATGATAACTGAACAGGTTGTCAAGTCCACCTTTTGTATTTTAGAATCCAACAAGAAAGAAATCGTGGAGGCAGTCACCATCATTGAGACACCACCCATGGTTATTGTGGGTTTGGTAGGCTACATTGAAACACCAAGTGGTCTGAGGTCATTCAAGACTTTGTTTGCTGAGCATCTGAATGAGGATTGCAGGAGGCGATTTTACAAAAACTGGTATGATTTCAAATGTTGTAAAAGTGCATTATATTAAGACAATATTTAGATTTATGAAATACAGGCTACTACATTTGCATGTAAACCGTGTATTGCAAAAACAATTTGGAAGAAATTTATAATCTGAAACTGAAATTTGTGATCCAAAATATGACTAGCTTTCCTTTATTGACTATTTTATGTTGCATGATTTTGTAATAAGAAATGTTGAATTGTGCTATACCTGAACTAATGATGATGTCATTCCAGCTCCTACCATGGTTATATGGTGAGCTGTGGTACTCCTCTTGGTCAGTGTCCTGCTGTTGCCTAATTCTGTACTTGCTAAACTTTCACGGTTTTTGACAGCAGTACTGAGTTGGCTTGCTTGGTTCACGGCTAACGAGTCCATGTTTAATGTTGTGGTTTTCCTCCACTGGTCGGCATCCGACTACGAGGCTAACCACATGCTTCTTAATCAAAAAGGTACAACTGCAAGAAGAAGGCATTTACCAAGTACGCCAAAAAATGGACTGATGAGAGTGGAAAGAAGGAGATTGAGCGTGACTTCCAGAAAATGAAGAAGTACTGCAAGGTCATCCGTGTCATTGCCCACACACAGGTAAATAATTTAGACATCTATAGGATTCGGTTTAATATTTTCTAAGTCTTTTTACAAATCCCAAGGAACATTAAAAGTCAAATTTATTTAAGTGCTCTAGGGAGTCCTTACTACAAATAAAGGATTGTTCAAGGTAGCTCTCTATTTGTAAAATTGTTGATTTATTTTAATATGCTAGTTCTTGCATTACTGACGAGCTCAAAGCTCGCACCTTTTTGGAAAAACAAAATATTGCAATGTAAGCAAGACTAATATTGAAAGGATTCTTTTGAAACGTGGGAAACTATTTTGTTGACGTACATTATGCAAACTATACTTTTTTGTAGACTAAGTTGATGAAGAAGCGTCAGAAGAAGGCACACATCATGGAGATCCAGGTGAATGGAGGCACCATTGCACAGAAGGTGGACTGGGCTAGGGAGAAGATGGAATCATCTGTCCCTGTTGGCTCCGTCTTTGCCATGGATGAAAACATTGATATCATTGGTGTAACCAAGGGTAAAGGAGTCAAAGGTGAGATGAATACTGATTTTATTAAATTTCATGGCCTTTGAAAGAAAATGTGAATTTTGTTGGGCCAGAATTCCTTGACTAACTTTCTCTCGAGTGATCAAACTGCATTGATGCATGATGAAACACATGGTAATGCTCCTGCCAGAGCATGCTGACTTTCAGTGGTGACACAATCCATGCTGCCTTCCTTCTGACAACAATGCTTGAGAATGTCTTGAAAAATCCATTTTTCATTGCCCTACCTACCTTTAAAAAATTGGTGCCATGTTTAAATGCAAATTTTAATCCATTCTTGTTTACATTACTGTTATTAAACAAAGAGCTAAAGCAAGCACACATTTTGCTTAATAACATAACTTGCCTAGCCGAGATGTTTTTTTCACAACTATTGCTTAAAAAAGTAATTCCATTTTGGCCTGATCAGGGATAAAAAAAAAATCTGATTTATTTACTACCAAATTAAAAGTATTTTTAACTACAAAAGTTTTCCTTTATTTACCTGACAGGTGTGACATCCAGATGGCACACAAAGAAGTTGCCCAGGAAGACGCACAAGGGTCTAAGAAAAGTTGCCTGTATTGGAGCCTGGCATCCAAGTCGTGTTCAGTTCACTGTTGCTAGGGCTGGACAGAAGGGTTACCATCACCGTACAGAGATCAACAAAAAGATCTACCGTATGGGTGAAGGTACACACACTAAGGACGGAAAGCTGGTGAAAAATAATGCTTCCACAGACTTTGATCCCTCAGAGAAGAACATCACCCCCATGGGAGGATTCCCCCATTACGGAGAGGTCAACAATGACTTCGTCATGATCAAGGGCTGCACCATGGGACCTAAAAAGAGGATTCTGACCCTCCGCAAGGTTAGTCTTCTATAAGAACAGCAAGGTGAACTTTGCAAAGGATGATGTTTTTTGTATCGAGAAATTGGCTCAAGTTTCAAGAAATGAAATGTTTTTGTTATAGAATTCAAAAACCTTTATCTTTTTCCTGTGGTAGTACTGCGACTTTCAGTTAGATACCTGTATGTTTTACTCGAGAAAGCATGAACACCAAAGGCCATGATTTAATCTCTTTCTTTTTTTTTTACATATTTTAAGTGGCTTAGTTTTCATTTCAGATATGCTGTTGCTATAGTAGTAGGGCATTGGTGAAAAAGTGTTTTTGTTTCCAACTTTCTTTGCTATTTTCACCATAACAATGTTAAATTTTGTAGTCACTGCTGCCATCTTTCAAGAAGAAGCAGATGGAGAAGATCAACCTGAAGTTTATTGACACTGCCAGTAAATTTGGTCACGGTCGCTTCCAGACATTCGAGGAGAAGAGTAACTTTATGGTAAGTTGAGGTGTCTAAAAAAAAAATGTCGGAGATGACAAACAGATATTATTTAAAATATTTCTTTTTTAAAAAGAGCTCTCGACAATATTATTGCAATGTCGGCTTACTTGTTTTGTGAAAAATGTCTTCATCTGCATTATTAATGGAATATTTTGACCTTGAATGAAATAACTAATAGTTCTTATTTGTCTGTTTTCAGGGACCTCTCAAGAAGGACCGCAAGGAAACTCCTGCATAAGTGCTTTGCTTGTGGATTTCCAGAATAAAAAAAATCTAAAAACATACATGTTTACTTGTTTTGTTTCAACAGTGTAGGTGATGTACGACAGTTTTGAAAAAGTTATTTAAGATACTTGTAGAGCAATGGCATGGGAGAAAAGCTTTAAATAATGCACACAACGAAAATTTGCAAGTAGCAGCGAAATATTCTTGAAATTATGAAAAAGAGATTTAAGAACCTCGAAACAACAACATTTTAATGCAATTTGTTCCGTAGGATCTGGCTCCAGAAGCACCACGTGTCAAGTGCACAATGTAAGGTTAGTTTTGTTATAACCTAGTAAATTATTGTTCATTGAAGACCCCATATAATTGTAGATTCTACACAAGTTGGCGACCATAAAGGATGGCGGTCCAACTGTTAAGTAGCTACATCATTGTCCAGAATAGATTATTTGAGAACGAATAGCACCTATTTCAAATTTATTACATGGATTGCTATGTTGGTTAGGAAAAAAAAAACGCTTTAATTGCTTATATGAAATGGGTATTTTCAAGTTGCACGGGGAAGATGACCATCACCTTGTATAGTTCGATAAGCAATATCGTCGTTAGTGTTTTTCTGGTACAATATACATAAATAGATGCATATTTTTGTTCATACTCTCTTACACTCATTGGCACGCTCACTGCATTCACATATACTCGCTCATCATTTCATAATGTTTTGTTATCATCCTCACTCCAATATCTTTATCATGACGATTACATCATTGTCGTTTAGAGTTGTCTCCCATTACATCAACCAAAGTGCAAAATTGTCGGTAAATTTCAAAACCCTTGAATCTTGCGAGGGTACCGAAATCATCTGCATGAGGTGTGCAGTACACTGTAATCTATTAGTCGAGGTTTTTTTCTTATCAGCTCTTGTCAAAATTAGAGCAACATTTTCCGTTAAGCCGGGCCTGGGTTGTCTTATTGAATCTTGAAATATGCCAGCTGCATCGTACTAGAATTCGACCGCGCTGACCTTCACCTAATGACCAAAGGTTTAATAAATGCCACATTTTCAATAAATTCTTTTTTGTCCCTGATATGGGAAAAAATGAAGTATATCTGGCTGTATTGCCAATCTGCGCCTACTCCATACAGACATGCCTACTATTATTAATATATATATAAATGCTTATTATGGCCAATAATATGATACATTTTTTATTCACAAAAACAAAGCGAACGAGCATTGTCCACACCGTGTCGCTCGCATTCTATCGTCTATTGGTTCGACATGACGAAGCTGCCGTTTCCATCAAACTTGCAGCATGTTTAGTGATTGATGCTGGATTTTCCTGGTATTATAAAGAGTGGATTGCATGAATTTCCACGAACGCGGGAACAAAGGCTGAGGCGTACTTCCTTGTTCTTGGACATGTCACAAAGGCCTTTGTTTATAACAATTCAAAAAAGTTTTTATATATGTATGGCTATTTACACAGTTGACGGTTTACTGTTGTTATGCGTCATCTTTAGATGGGTACTGTCTAAAGTTACTTATCGAAATTTGTTTCTTCTACGTTCATTTAGGCTCGGGATGTCATTAGCAGGATGGGTGTACAAGTCAAATATTAACACGAGACGCAAGTTAATTATACCTGTAACGCAGTTTATTCCTAAAGCTCAGGTTGAGTCGTGGTCAGCTGTGGTGATCACTACCAAACATCTTTATATATAAATTTTAACGCACTTTTGTAAAGATAGAATGCTTTCCGATAACCTTTTTTAGTGTTCAAATATCTTTCGTTATTTATCACCAGCTCTTAAAGTTACGAAGGGCACGAGAAAAAGTGCAAAATATACTTCTAACGTGGAAATGCGCTAGCAGGATACTTTATACGAGTTATTTCCCTTACAATTAACAGTAAAATAAATACTGATTACTTGTGTCGCATCAAGAAAAGGTATGGCGTATTAAAAAGGCAAGTTTGAGTAAAACCAGATATGTTGCAAATTTTGTCCAAATACTTCGGCCACTTTTGTACAGCCATCAACAGATCTAGACATTGATTTACAATTATTTCTCCTCAAAGTACTGGGTGACAAATCGGAATTTAGAAATTAGTATTGTTTTTTTCATCGCATGGAAATGCCAGGGTTTGTTAGCCTGCGACTTTTCTTGTCTCAACATTAACCCATTACTGCAACTACATCAGCAATTTGTAGACAACTTCACAAAAGGTCAGCCAGTCGAGGTCAATTTTAAATATCAAAAGTAAAATATTTTTTAATTTACTAATTAACTAACATTTAAATCGCAGCGGAGGCATTCATAACAACGCAGTTCTGTTGAGAGTAAAGCTAGCTAAAATGTCAAAGAAAATCAGCTCAGAACAGATCGTTGTGTACATGTAGTGTTTCAGAACTTTCTACAGGCATTTGGGGAAAATCCTGATAAATTTAATATTTCATGCAGTAGCGTAAGTGCCTTAGGCTCGAGTAGGCACTAGCCTGTTCATTGTCAGTGAAAATTCAAGAAATTCAAAAAAATATAATATCTGTATTTATAAGAATGAAAGATTACACTATATCCAGGATGTTTTGTATAGATCTAGTACAAATTACGAAAAGTCCGTCTTTAACTCAGTGACTTAACTAGCAGGTATAAGTTGAACCCTAAGTGCAAAACCAAATTAGCCGCTTGTATTCCTGAAGGAAAACAAAACACAACGTCTCCCTGACCCCGATGTGTAAATCACACTCAGCATTGAAGGCATGCATCTGTCTATGCAGACAAAGCATTTGATATTTTAATCTTTGTCTGCAGAAATAAAAGAATGCTTGATAACCAAGGTAACGCTACAATTAGTCCGAATTATTCTGACGTTTATCGACTTTTTTCATATCGGTCTGTCGTCGGTTAATCGACGACAGACCGATATGAAAAAAGTCGATAAACGTCAGAATAATTCGGACTACGCTACAATGTACCTTTACACATTCCAGCTTTTCGAACGAAAAAATAGCTAATCTCGCTTCCGTATTACACTCTTTCCTAATACCCATTACAGATGGTATCCATCATAATGCAAATTATGCAAGTTATGCAATAAGACACGAGGATCTGCCTCGTTTGTATTTAATTCCGAAATTTTACCCCGTGTTACAGTTGATTCGGTCGGTAATTGAGACCTCGATAAAAAAAAAAAAGGCATGACTTCATCATGATATCACAAATTTTGACTACTGACAGACAAACTTACAGCGCAGAGTTTCCGAAGACGCAGGTTAATGGAGTCTACTGGCAAGTGTTATGGTCGCCATCATCAATTACATGAAATAGGGAACTAGGCTATCTCTTTGATTATGCTCATAAGAGTGGTTTTGTTGTCACTACCCAACTTCTCACGATGAGGAGGACCTCACATAACATGGCGTTGACCAATATTTTTTGAATGCCGTAGGTCATCGATGACGCAGAAGATGCTTAACCTTCCGGACCATCTGGTCTTATTCTCCTTGTATTTTGCAAGTCTCCATGCCTTTGTTCATATTTCCCCCAAATTTTATCCATTTTGATCAAGTTCACTCTGCGATGCTGTTGACTCTGATATTTTCTTTTTTAAGGAACCATCTTACCACCAATAAAAAGTTGAAGTTTTAGATAACGATTCGTGTTTATATAACTTTTAAATGATTTTTATTCATAAGATAATGTCAGTGAGAAGTTGAAAACTCCTGCTAAAATCATCATACAGTGAATTTACATCATTACCACTCATTCTTATAATTTGCATATTTTATTATAAAACGCATTATCAACTGATTGTATTTAAACTTTAAAACTGTTGTCGTTAAACTAAAAAAATACATATTTATCAGCCAATAATTGTTCAAGTGCCTACACAAGATTTATACCCCAGCTACGCCCCTGTCATGTATTATCCTAGGGATTAGAAAACTTGAAATCATCTGACTGGAAGCGCAGTGTAGTGGATAAGCGCGGTACTTTACAATATATTCGTGATCGAATCTTCGTAGCGAAAGGATTTGTTTTTGTGACAAAGAAAATTATGATCAATTCGTCTTTTACATAAAACTTTGCTATTTTACATACTGTAAGTTGGCAAGCAGCAATACATTGTTTGTATCAACCACACTGAACTCCCCCGTTTGAGATACAACACAGTGCTGTGACTTACTATATAAGCTATTTCTAGCATGTTGATGATATTGGGCATAACAATAACAACAGAGGTAGCGTAAGATTTTTAAGAGCACGGTCAATTTTGATTAATTACTAGTATTTTTTTAATATTTTACATGTATTTTATTCCAAGCCTTAAAATGTTATCAGTTCAATAGAGGAAGGGCTGAACTCCTATTATAACGGCATCATATATATAATTTTCTAGAGTTTTTTCTTTGTGTAGTTATATCTTGTTTTAACCTAGACTGCGAGAGGATAACAAACGACTGGTCCGTTCTCTCGGCCACGCTATATAGATATAGTCACGTTTTCATTATAGAATAGGTAGTGTATTTTAATCGTGAACGAACTCACTCGGTTTTACCTGTATTGCATCAATATAAGGTCAAACTGCTATCATTATGTTCTCTTATAGAAATGTTAATTTGTGTTCACGTTCTGTATTTAACTGTTTACATCAAACTCGATTACCTACTATGTAAATGATATTAAGATAAGTTGAAAAGTTTTGGATTTCGCTATGAAGATGTTATGTGTACCGGGTTTGTGTTTACTGCCCGGCCCGTTAGATATGTGTGACGTCTCCGTTTGTCAACTGACTTTATCGTGGCGATAAGGGTGAGTGTTGATCATGGTAAGTATACACGGGTAAATCACGGGGCTACACTGCCAGTACACATCATCTGGCCCAGCTACACCTCTCAAAGGGCATTTTAATTCCTCCAGGTAACCTACACAAACAGTCGATACAATCCGATTTTAACACGAACAATTAGACCCGAGCTACAGATCGCCCCAAGGTTTCAATACACACATGTATGTTTGTGAATGTCTTATGGAAAGTGAATCAATATAGCTCATGTATAACAATACTTGTCGTCTATAAGACCTATCTTCGGCGTCAAGCATGCGCAGATAACCCTAAGCGATCTCTATTTAATGTCTTAGCACCCGTGGAACAGTGAACACACATTGAATGGAAGTTGTAGATATGTTGTGTATATGTAGCACTCTCGTGAAACGACCGATTAGTTGGTTTGTCAGCTAGTCAGAAGGCAGCCCACCTTTATAACAGATTCCAAGGTAGTGTGGCTTTATTTCTCGTTCATTGGACGAAGGGTGGATATACTTTAAGTAATTTGTGTTCTGGATAAACTTTTAAATTGATCTGTGTAAGGTCAAACGGGAAAACGTATTCAAAGCACATTATAGACAGGCTCGAAAAACGCATAAATCCCGAGGCAATATTGAATTTCTACGCCTGATTTCAGTTCTACAACAGAATTTAATTATCAGTTTGTCGTTTATCAGCTCACCAGTGTACATCGAATTAACTTTGAACATTCTCTGCACCATTTTGCGTGAACCTACCTTGAGTATATGTGACTGTGCCACTACTAGATGTTATGTACACCACGAACACGTCTGTAATAAACTACAGGAGGATGACAGACGTTACGGTAAGCCGTTTGACTGTAAACCCTGCCAGCAGTATATAACGGTATCGGTCATTCTTACTGAAACTTAAGGACTGTCACAACACACTGGAACTAAGGATTAATATTACGACATTATCACATAACGTTTAAAAGTAACAGAGATCTGTGCTTTTATTGTTAGACGTTGTGACACGTTGGACCTCTGACGACAGCACGTGTGTGATTCTATGATGTAAGGACGCTTCCGAGTTTTGACGGATTTTTGTAGTTTGGTTTAAACTTTGTTTTATTCAGAAAAGGAAACAAAAACAAGTGTCGTGACACTTATGTAAATTTGTTACCTGTGTAGGTAAAATAGGTAAATGCTTGTAGTTTGTTTTGAAATAATCGTGAAATCATGGTCTTACGGGAACAAACCGTTGTCCAAGTAAGTTCATTGGTCAAAGACTTGGACAGGACGATGAAAATTAACGGTGGGTTAGAGGACATCGTCCTCACCAACAATCGCCAGCATATGCGGAGGGAAAAACCCCAGCTCAACTTCGGCAACAACGATCGAGTGAAAGCGTGTATAGGAAACCATCTGTTTCATGCTGTGTTTAAGTGTCGGTTTAAGAAGGTGAAGCTGTTGTTGGACCGTGGCTTTGACGTAAACATGAGGAATAGTTACGGCTACAGCGTTCTTGTGGCAGCCCTGCACATCGACGATAACGACCAGCGAGAGAAAATGTTCCGAACGCTTATCAACCGTAACGCTGATCCCCTCCAGAAGGACCCTAAGCATGGCCGACACGTCCTGTGCTGGGCATGCCTTCTAGGTTGTGTTAATGAGGTAAAGTTCCTAATGGATATGTTCAAGGGAGACTTTGATCTTCACGAGAAGGACAAGGAAGGGATGACCGTTCTCCACCATGCCACACAGGCTGGCCAAGAGGAAGTGGTAACCATGCTTGCTTCAGAGTTCCGGCGCTTTGGTTTGACAGTGGACATTGTTGACAATCTAGGGCTGACACCTTATCTTCACGCGCGGCGGCTCGGCTACACTAACATCACGCGTATACTACAAGACCAGGGCCGCGCATGTCCCGGACAGGGCGACATGTTTACCTTCCGGACCGGTCGGGAGTGGTCTTCCCTTGGCCGCGAGGAACGGCACGTTCAACAAGAACAAGAACGCTTTGGGGATTACATGAAAGCAGCAATTCTTGGTCGAAGTCGAGTTATACACCGATATCAGAGTCGAGCACCTCTTATAAAGATAACACCACCCGCTGATGGAGATGTTGTAGATAGTCGAATCAAATTTGTGGTCAAGGAGAAGACTCCTGCAGGTGGCACAAAACGCGTATCATTCGCCCCGCCCCCTGCGGAACCTCGATCGACACATCTAACTTTACCGTCGGATGTTACCCAGAGGCCTAGTTTGGCACTAACCATGATTGATATGACTCCTGGAAGTAAACAAGTTGATCATTTCAAAAGTAGTCATGCAGAAACAACAAAACCGGAAACAGATCGTTCGAACAGCCATGGAGCGACCATTTCAAATATGTTCGGAGTTTTAGCGCAACAGAACGCGTCGTCCTTTCGCCCAACGGTGGTGATTCCGACGGCGGAACCGGAAATCACACCCAGCAAACAAAAGCGGTCAACATTGGCTATACTCTTTGGTAAACAAAATAAAAAGAAGGTTAAATCACCAAGGGGATCGGAGAAAAAGAAAACCACAAAGGAAAAGAAACCAAGTAAGGGACGTAAATAGCGAGAACACATAACAGGATATTGGGAAAGTTGTCTGTGTACATTCTTGTCAAACCGGGATGGGAACCTATGGTTTCAGTCACACACGTCATTGGCATTTAACGACGACGAGGGTATATTAATGAGAACTGATAGAACGAGTCATGTGTACCTGTTTGGTGTGGTGTCGCCCATTATTAAGTCCGGGCAACGCTCCTAAACATTATGTATGAATGTGTTTATTGCAAGTCCGCGCATGATGCTGCATGCTTTTTCGCGCCTGGAGTTGTGCACGTGACGATAGCAAGCAGTACGTGATATATGTATAACTTATAGTCTAGTCCTCCAGATCGTGACGTGATATCAGGGAGTAGCCGAGAACACGTTATTAGTATCTATAGTAATAGATAGGTTTTTCATGTAATATGAAGAAATAGGTTTTTATCAAATTTTATCACATTTCCTTTATGAATGTTGATATAAAGTGTTGCTAATACCTATTCTCGCGAGTTGGTTTGTTTGTACATGTGATATATTCATTTATGTGAGTTATGTATTTTTAACATGCTAATGGAAATTAACTCACGTTTCCAACACCATGTTTTGTAGTTATGCTAAGAGTTCAATAGGATTTAAAACAGTTTCGACCGAAACTGTAGCCTGTTTAACGGAACAAAGAGCTCGTCCTGAAAAACCAGTATCTATGCCATTATACAACACCGATTCTCCGGTTTCGAGTAAAATATCAATCGGAAAATGGGACCAAATACGTGGGCGGTTTAACACTATTATACACACTGATGATTTAAGTCACAATACATTAAAACATGATGTTATGTCAATACATGTTACAATATCTATACAGTCAAACGCTAAATAGGTGTAACCGTGACTTCCCATTGCTAGACATCCGCGCCTCTATCTCAACACGACGAGAGAGTCAAAATTCAACGGAACACAAATGCCAAACCAAAACACAACACTTGAGTCAAAACCTAATACGGATTATGAGAAGTTCTTATCAATAATCCATACTTACCAACCTGAAGAAAATGTTTAGAAAAAACCTCATACGGCAAACACCGTGACAAGGGTCAAAATGACACAATAATTATACCGATTCTAAAACACTATTCAAGCCTTTATACCCCCACATGATATCGGAGTATAACACTTCCCAACCGCGCCGTTACAAGAACCAAAATAATACCTGGTTAATTCCCACGTTCTCTCGCCCCACACCACACCAGTGGTACACCTGATTCCCAGCAGACAGTATATTTAGTTAAAAATGTAATGACGGAGGATGGTACTCCTCCTCCATCCCCCATGTACTACACACGGTAACTGTGTACATCCGTCTCCGTTCCACTCTCAACTAGTGAGCCGGTAGCTCTTACACAAGATAGTGGCTGATCCACGTCCTATTGACAGTACCTGACTTTCCTGCCCCCTTCCCCTTCCCCTTCCCCCCAAAGACAGCAAGGTGATACTAAACTCCACCCGAGGAAGGCGCATTAGCAGGTTGCCACTCATCCTTCATCAGAACCGTAGACTGATTATTTCGCCCCCCCCCCTTAAGGACAGTGGGACGACCCCCTCCCCCTTCCCAAAGATAGTAGGTTGGCACCCCTCCCCTGCGAGTAGGTACTCCCTAAATGACAGTAGACTGATGATAGCCATCCCTCCTCGGGACGTTTGGGTGGTACAGTACCAATCACCTCGAGTTATGCTGTACCCCGTCTCCATAGACAGCAGAATGGCTCCCCGTTACCATAGACAGTAGAATGTCCTGTGTCTACTGTAACAGGTGGTACCCTATCTCCTAATTCAAAACAACAGAGTAAACCCCCTCTTTTAGCCCAGCATGTTGTTGACTAACCCTCTCCTCCCGTTTACAGCATCCATTGTGATACCCCCTCTCATTTCAGGGTGGTAAATATACATGTACCCATTCCAATGACAAAAGGATACACATCCTCCCATACGTCAGCAGCAGGAAGGTGATACTCCCTCCCGGGTACAGTAGGGTGATACCCTCCTTCCCACGACAACAGGTTGTTACCCTCGTGTAGTCCGACTCCTTCCCGGGTACAGTAGGGCGATACCCTCTTTCCCACGACAACAGGGTGTTACCCACGTGTAGTCCGACTCCTTCCCGGGCACAGTAGGGAGATACCCACGACAACATGGTGTTACCCACGTGTAGTCCGACTCCTTCCCGGGCACAGTAGGGTGATACCCTCCTTCCCACGACAACATGGTGTTACCCATGTGTAGGCCGACTCCTTCCCGGGTATAGTAGGGTGATACCCTCTTTCCCTAGACAACAGGGTGTTCCCCACGTGTAGTCCGACTCCTTCCCGGGTACAGTAGGGTGATACCCACGACAACATGGTGTTACCCACGTGTAGTCCGACTCCTTCCCGGGTATAGTAGGGTGATACCCTCCTTCCCACGACAACATGGTGTTACCCATGTGTAGGCCGACTCCTTCCCGGGTATAGTAGGGTGATCCCCGTTTCCCTAGACAACAGGGTGTTACCCACGTGTAGTCCGACTCCTTCCCGGGTACAGTAGGGTGATACCCTCCTTCCCACGACAACATGGTGTTACCCTCGTGTAGTCCGACTCCTTCCCGGGTACAGTAGGGTGATACCCTCTTTCCCTAGACAACAGGGTGTTACCCACGTGCAGTCCGACTCCTTCCCGGGTACAGTAGGGTGATACCGTCTTTCCCTAGACAACAGGGTGTTACCACGTGTAGTCCGACTCCTTCCCGGGTACAGTAGGGTGATACTCTCTTTCCCTAGACAACAGGGTGTTACCCACGTGTTGTCCGACTCCTTCCCGGGTACAGTAGGGTGATACCCACGACAACAGGGTGTTACCCTCGTGTAGTCCGACTCCTTCCCGGGTACAATAGGGTGATACCCTCTTTCCCACGACAACAGGATGTTGCCCTCGTGTAGTCTGTATTGACCGTCACCTGGTATCTTTTAGTGTGTTTACTGAGCGATACATATACCCTTTAAATGGTGATATTTCCCATACACTCTATAGAAATTAAGAGGTTGACATCCACTACACAGCCTTTAAATTAGTAACACCTTATGTCAACGACTTTCTTTTTACAACGCGCCATCTTCTAGTTTATGTGGAAGGAAATTCAAACAAATCTATTTGTTGAAGAATTTGTGGAAATGTGTATTCAATATTGTGAAGGCGGATGCAGGTTCGTAACACAAGTTTATTGTTATGAATAGACTGTGTTTACCTTGTGTCCTGGCCGGTCGATAGGATTTAAGCTTATATTAAACACAAACAAGGACTTAATCAGTCAAAGGAATTAAGCTGATGGCTCTTGTAACGCTGACCTGTCTTGGGACCCTGGCTCTACTTGGAACGGGGACCTACATATTGTATATAGAATTGGAACTCATTCCAAACAATACCTGTAGCTTTAAATTATGCCGGTCAAGTACCCAACATAAAACAGCACATATTTCATTCTGGAGTATTTCCATTATTTTAATTACATTTTTAATTCTCGACACCTGATACGGATGAAAGAGCAAAGGTTATTAGCTACTATATACGTCATACCTGTACTTTAGGTTACAGGTATATGCTACCTTACACATTTTTTACCTGTACTTTGGGTTTGGGTCAAATTATATGGATATATCTTATATAAACTTAGGAAATAATAATTGAAACATAAAACCCCCATTATATGCTACCTTTCACATCATACTCAAAATCGTAGTTTACTCCCATAAATTAACCACCCCAACTTCGGAACACTATAAAATATTTAAACAAAATATTTTTGGGCCAGCCGACTGTCCTACACTGTTAAGTATTATGATGTCATTGCTAGGTTTGTTAGCTTGTTCAAGTATGGTCGATTGTTGAGTAAATGTTATACAGTAATTACTAGATTTGGTCGATTGTTAAGTAAATGTTATAAAGTAATTACTAGATTTGTTAAGTAAATGTTATACAGTAATTACTAGATTTGGTCGATTGTTAAGTAAGTGTTATAAAGTAATTACTAGATTTGGTCGATTGTAAAGTAAGTGTTATAAAGTAATTACTAGATTTGGTCGATTGTTAAGTAAGTGTTATAAAGTAATTACTAGATTTGGTAGATTGTTAAGTAAGGGTTATAAAGTAATTGCTAGATTTGGTCGATTGTTAAGTAAGTGTTATAAAGCAATTACTAGATTTGGTAGATTGTTAAGTAAGTGTTTTATGGTAATTCCTAGATTTGGTCGATTGTTAAGTAAGTGTTATAAAGTAATTACTAGATTTGGTCGATTGTTAAATAAGTGTTATAAAGTAATTACAAGTTTAGTAGATTGTTTGGTAAGTGTTATAAAGTAATTATCAGATTTGGTCGATTGTTAAGTAAGTGTTATAAAGTAATTACTAGATTTGGTAGATTGTTCAGTTAGTGTTATGAAGTCATTACAAGTTTAATAAGTGTTTTAAAGTAATTAATAGATTTGGTAGATTGTTCGGTAAGTGTTATAAAGTAATTACATGTACAAGATTTGGTCGATTGTTAAATAAGTGTTATAAAGTAATTACAAGATTTGGTCGATTGTTCAGTAAGTGTTATTAAGTAATTGCAAGATTTCTTAAATTGTTCAGCAGGCGTTTTAAGTACAATGTTACCGCTTGATTTGGTATATGTTTTAGTTTAGCGTTGTAAGGTAAATTCAAGATTTGGTAGAATATTCATTTTTGTGGAATGAAGTGATTGCTAGATTTTGTGGACTGTTCAATAAGCAACTGATGATTTCCAAAGTAAAAGAAGATAAAAACAAATATTGAAAAAGTATCACTAAGTGTTTTTGGGAAAATGGAATTTTTTAATTAGTTCAATAAGTGTTATGAGGAATTTGACAGATTTCGTAGATTGCTCAGTAAAAATCTTGAGCAGGTAACTAGACTTTGTACAATGTATGTTATACATGTAAGTTGTCCAGTAGCGACATGACCTGATCGAGTGTATGCATTTGCCAAAAAATACCAGATGCACTTAAAAGAAAATGCCAACTAATAACTTTTGTTAATTTAGTAGATCAGGTTATAAATACCTCGGACAATTAGTTGACCGCAGGTCAGCCTGGTGAGATATATCCGTATAATAAACTTTACTGAAAGAATTTATGAACATTTAAGTTAAGAGGATTGTGGATCATGTATATTGTATTGTTATAGAATTAGAGACTTGTGTGAGTATAAGCTAGAGTAATCGGGACTTAACAGGTAGACTGGTACCAAAGTCGTCATCCTCCATACATCACGGGTTACACTCACTTACGTGATGAGAACGTAACTGAGCCTAGAATTTCGGGGACGCAAACTCGGACATAGAACATCTTTATGTAGTCGTACATTACATTTTTACACACAAACAGAAAAAAATCTGCCTCGTTTTCTTGATTTCATTGAATTGAAATAACCAGCAGCATATTTCAATAATTACACTCGTGTTGGCGTGAAATATGTACCTGTATTGTGCCAAACACGTGAGATGTAATTGAATGGTATTAAGTGGGTAATCATTAGATGTCATATGAAATTACCACATTAATGATAGTTTATTAGTATGTTTTTTAACTTAAAACTGGTTGATCTCATATATAGAGTCTAATATATTCTGGCGTGATTATTGGAGGCACATGCCATATCTGCCCGGAGCGCGCCATATCCGTGTTATTTCCGGTTCAGCAAATTTAAAAATCACGCCTCAATGCTACTCTGTTTGGCTAATTTTGAAGTATATGTACGTTGTTATATGACCTGCCAAGTCTATCCCTCCTAAGATAAAATACATGTACATCGTATATATCCTCCATGGTCACTAGAGGTTATCATGTGACCATTTCTATATCCTGCTCCGTATCAGCTCGTATGATCTCATTTAAAATTAAATAAAACACGATCAAAAAATTGGCAAATATCAGTTTGAGGTGGGTTTTTTCTTAAAGGTTTTGAACCGGAAGTTAATATGATACGGGCGTGCCGGGCAGATACGGCGTGTGCTTGGCAGATATGCCATGTGCCGGTCGAATATGGTTTGGTTCGGGATATCGCCTACGAAAAGGATGAAATGCATTGTAAATATATCCTCCATATTGTAAAATATATACTTCGGGAATTAAAAGCAGATGTTAAAGTTACCGTCAGAACAAGGAGTGGCTGTAATTGTTACTGTCAGAGTCAGAACCAAGAGTGGCTGTTATAGGTACCGTCAGAATCTAGAGTGGCTGTTATAGGGACCGTCAGAATCTAGAATGGCTGTTATAGGTACCGTCAGAACCAAGAGAGTGTGTTATAGGTACCGTCAGAACCAACACTGGCTGTTATAGGTACCGTCAAATCCAAGAGTGTGTGTTATAGGTACCGTCAGAACCAACACTGGCTGTTATAGGTCCCGTCAGAACCAACACTGGCTGTTATAGGTAGCGTCATATCCAACACTGGCTGTTATAGGTACCGTCAGAATCTAGAGTGTCTGTTATAAGTACCGTCAGAATCTAGAGTGGCTGTTATAGGTACCTTCAGAATCTAGAATGGCTGTTATAGGTACCGTCAGAACCAAGAGAGTGTGTTATAGGTACCGTCAGAACCAACACTGGCTGTTATAGGTACCGTCAAAACCAAGAGTGGCTGTTATAGGTACCGTCAGAATCTAGAATGGCTGTTATAGGTACCGTCAGAACCAAGAGTGGGTGTTATAGGTACCGTCAGAACCTAGAGTGGGTGTTATAGGTACCGTCAGAACCAACACTGGCTGTTATAGGTACCGTCAGAATCTAGAGTGGCTGTTATAGGTACCGTCAGAATCTAGAATGGCTGTTATAGGTACCGTCAGAACCAAGAGTGTGTGTTATAGGTACCGTCAGAACCAACACTGGCTGTTATAGGTACCGTCAGAACAAAGAGTGGGTGGTATACGTACCGTCAGGACCAAGAGTGGCTGTTATAGGTACCGTCAGAACCAACACTGGCTGTTATAAGTACCGTCAGAATCTAGAGGGGCTGTTATAGGGACCGGCAGAACCAAGAGTGTGTGTTATAGGTACCGTCAGAATCTAGAGTGGCTGTTATAGGTACCGTCAGAATCTAGAGTGGCCGTTATAGGTACCGTCAGAACCAAGAGTGTGTGTTAAAGGTACCGTCAGAACCAACACTGGCTGTTATAGGTACCGTCAGAACCAAGAGTGGCAGTTATAGGTACCGTCAGAACCAAGAGTGGCTATCATAGGTACAGTCAGAACCAAGAGTGGCTATAATAGGTACCGTCAGAACCAAGAGTGGCTATTATAGGTACCGTCAAAATCTAGAGTGGCTATTATAGGTACCGTCAGAACCAACACTGGCTGTTATAGGTACCGTCAAAATCTAGAGTGGCTATTATAGGTACCGTCAGAACCAAGAGTGGCAGGTATAGGTAACGTCAGAACCAAGAGTGGCAGGTATAGGTAACGTCAGAACCAAGAGTGGCAGTTATAGTTACCGTCAGCACCAAGAGGGGCTGTTTTAGGTACCGTCAGAACCAAAAGAGGGTGTTATAAGTACCATCAGAACCAAGAGTGGGGGTTATAGGTACCGTCAGAACCGAGAGTGGGTGTTTTATGTACCGTGCGAAACTAGAGTGGGTGTTATAGTTACCGTCAGAACCAAGAGTGGGTGTTATAGGTACCGTCAGAACCAAGAGTTCGTGTTAAAGGTACCGTCAAAATCAAGAGTTCGTGTTAAAGGAACCGTCAGAACCAAGAGTTCGTGTTATAGGTACCGTCAGAATCAAGAGTTCGTGTTATAGGTACCGTCAGAACCAAGAGTGGCTATAATAGGTACCGTCAGAACCAAGAGTGGCTATTATAGGGACCGGCAGAATCTAGAGTGGCTATTATAGGTACCGTCAGAACCAAGAGTGGCAGTTATAGGGAACGTCAGAACCAAGAGTGGCAGTTATAGGTACCGTCAGAACCAAGAGTGGCAGTTATAGGTACCGTCAGAACCAAGAGTGGCTGTTATAGGTACCGTCAGAACCAAGAGTGGCAGTTATAGGTAACGTCAGAACCAAGAGTGGCAGTTATAGTTACCGTCAGCACCAAGAGTGGCTGTTTTAGGTACCGTCAGAACCAAAAGTGGGTGTTATAAGTACCGTCAGAACCAAGAGTGGGTGTTATAGGTACCGTCAGAACCAAGAGTGGGTGTAATAGGTACCGTCAGGACCAAGAGTGGCAGTTATACGTACCGTCAGAAACAAGAGTTGCAGTAATACGTACCGTCAGAACCTAGAGTGGCAGTTATACGTACCGTCAGAACCAAGAGTGGCAATTATACGCACCATCAGAACCAAGAGTGTGAGTTAAAAGTACCGTCAGAACCATGAGTGGGTGTTATAGGTACCGTCAGAACCAAGAGTGGGTGTTATTCGTACCGTCAGGACCAAGAGTGGCTGTTTTAGGTACCGTCAGGACCAAGAGTGGCAGTTATACGTACCGTCAAAACCAAGTGTGGCAGTTATAGGTACCGTCAGAACCAAGAGTGGCAGTTATACGTACCGTCAGAACCAAGAGTGGCTGTTTTAGGTACCGTCAGGACCAAGAGTGGGTGTTATAGGTACTGTAAGAACTTAAAGTGGGTGTTATAGGTACCGTCAGAACCAAGAGTGGGTGTTATAGGTACCGTTAGAACCAAGAGTGGGTGTTATGGGTAGTATCAGGACCAAGAGTCGGTGTTATAGGTACCGTCAGTACCAAGAGTGGCAGTTATTCGTACCGTCAGAACCAAGAGGGGGTGTTATATGTACCGTCAGAACCAAGAGTGGGTGTTATAGGTACCGTCAGAACCAAGAGTGGCAGTGATACGTACCGTCAGAACCAAGAGTGGGTGTTATATGTACCGTCAGAACCAAGAGTGGGTGTTATAGGTACCGTCAGGACCAAGAGTGGCAGTTATACGTACCGTCAGGACCAGGAGTGGCAGTTATATGTACCTTCATAACCAAGAGTGGGTGGTATACGTACCGTCAGAACCAAGAGTGGCAGTTATAGGTACATGTACCGTCAGAACCAAGAGTGGGTGTTATAGGTACCGTCAGAACCAAGAGTGGGTGTTATAGGTACCGGCAGAACCAAGAGTGGCAGTTATAGTTACCGTCAGAACCAAGAGTTGGTGTTATAGTTACCGTCAGAACCAAGAGTTGGTGTTATAGTTACCGTCAGAACCAAGAGTTGGGGTTATAGTTACTATCAGAATTAAGTGTGTATGTTATATATATACTCGTAACCAAGGTTTGATGTCCGATACTTGCTGATCTAGGATTGTGAAGCACTTCCTACATGTACATGTACATCCACGTGCTATTATATAAATGGACCTGGACATATTTTCCTTTTGTTCTTTCGATCATAACCCCTTGATATGGTCGATCGTTAAATTTCGATGGATAAGGGTTTAAGAATTGTTGTTTTCTACCGTTTTAATGATTACAAACTGTCCCACACAGGAATATGAACCTGATGTATTGAGTAGCGCCACAGGATCCCGACACACTAAGTGAATATCCATGTAGGACGCTGACTTCTGATTGACTATAGTTTACGGCTGACTGATTACAAGTCAGGAGACAGTTAATGTCGCGTGCAGAGGCTACTAAGAAAGGATAGCGATTAATAATTTAATTCAATTTCTTCTATCGATAAAAAATATATAATATTGTGTGCAGTCATCCGTTATGAATCAAGTCAAAACATATGTACACACCTCTGTTGGCCTTGTGACTTTATAGCACAGCTTTTCTGCTTTAATTACATACATACATACAAACATGGCGTGGAGGAAGTCAATAGCGCCGATGTTGACGTTCCTATTTTGTTGTGAGTCATGCGTTGAGTCATTTTTATCTTTTATTTTGAAAATGGAAATCAATAAAAATACTTTTAAATTCGATTATCTATTAATTAATATTAAACTATCAGGGAAACACGCCGCTAAAGTTAATTTATGACTCGGATAAGGTACATGTATATTTATCTGCGATCTCATGTCTTCTACACTAAGTGTATATAGTAACCAGTGTACTCATGGTTTAGGTACTGCATAGTTACTGATGACCTCGTGTCTTAGGTACTGCATAGTTACTGATGACCTCGTGTCTTAGGTACTGCATAGTTACTGATGACCTTTTATCTTAGGAACTGTATAGTTTCTGATGAACTCGTGTCTTAGGAACTGCATATTTACTGATGACCTCTTGTCTGATGTACTTCATAGTTACTGATGACCTCTTGTCTTAGGTACTACATAGTTACTGATGACCTCTTGTCTGATGTACTACATAGTTACTGATGACCCCTTGTCTAATGTACTGCATAGTTACTTATGACCTCTTGTCAGATGTACTGCATAGTTACTGATGACCCCTTGTCTAATGTACTGCATAGTTACTTATGACCTCTTGTCAGATGTACTGCATAGTTACTGATGACCTCTTGTCTAATGTACTACATAGTTACTGATGACCTCGTGTCTTAGGTACTACATAGTTACTGATGACCTCTTGTCTAATGGACTTCATAGTTACTGATGACCCCTTGTCTAATGTACTTCATAGTTACTGATGACCCCTTGTCTAATGTACTGCATAGTTACTGATGACCTCTTGTCTGATGTACTACATATTTACGGATGACCGCTTGTCTGATGTACTACATAGTTACTGATGACCTCTTGTCTAATGTACTACATAGTTACTGATGACCCCTTGTCTAATGTACTTCTTAGTTACTGATGACCTCGTGTCTAATGTACTTCATAGTTACTGATGACCTCTTGTCTGATGTACTACATATTTACTGATGACCGCTTGTCTGATGTACTACATAGTTACTGATGACCTCTTGTCTAATGTACTACATAGTTACTGATGACCCCTTGTCTAATGTACTGCATAGTTACTGATGACCTCTTGTCTAATGTACTACATAGTTACTGATGACCTCGTGTCTTAGGTACTGCATAGTTACTGATGACCTTGTGTCTTAGGTACTGAATAGTTACTGATGACATCGTGTCTTAGGTATTGCATAGTTATTGATGACATCGTGTCTTAGGTATTGCATAGTTACTGATAACCTCGTGTCTTAGGTACTGTATAGTTACTGATGACCTTTTATCTTAGGTACTGTATATTTACTGATGACCTCTTGTATAATGTACTTCATAGTTACTAATGACCGCTTGTCTGATGTACTGCATAGTTACTGATGATCTCATGTCTGATGTACTGCATAGTTACTGATGACTTCGTGTCTTAGGTACTGCATATTTACTGATGACCTCTTGTCTAATGAACTTCATAGTTACTAATGACCGCTTGTCTGATTTACTGCATAGTTACTGATGATCTCTTGTCTGATGTACTGCATAGTTACTGATGACCTCTTGTCTAATGTACTGCAGAGTTACTGATGACCTCGTGTCTAATGTACTGCATAGTTACTGATGACCTCTTGTCTAATGTACTTCATAGTTACTAATGACCTCTTGTCTGATGTACTGCATAGTTACTGATGACCTCTTGTCTAATGTACTTCATAGTTACTAATGACCGCTTGTCTGATGTACTGCATAGTTTCTGATGACCCCTTGTCTAATGTACTTCATAGTTAACGATGACCTCTTGTCTAATGTACTTCATAGTTACTAATGACCTCGTGTCTAAGGTACTGCATAGTTACTAATGACCGCTTTTCTGATGTACTGCATAGTTCCTGATGACCCCTTGTCTGATGTACTTCATAGTTACTAATGACCTCGTGTCTAAGGTACTGTATAGTTACTGATGACCTCTTTTCTAATGTACTTCATAGTTAATGATGACCTCTTGTCTAATATACTGAATAGTTACTGATGTCTCCTTGTCTAATGTACTGCATAGTTACTGATGACATCTTGTCTAATGTACTACACAATTACTGATGACCTCGTGTCCTAGGTACTGCATAGTTACTGATGACTTCTTGTCTAATGTACTTCATAGTTACTGATGACCTCTTGTCTAATGTACTTCATAGTTACTTATGACCGCCTGTCTAATGTACTTCATAGTTACTGATGACCTCTTGTTTTATGTACTACACAATTACTGATGACCTCATGTCTTAGGTACTGCATAGTTACTGATGACCTCGTGTCTAAGGTACTGCATAGTTACTGATGACCTCGTGTCTTAGGTACTGCATAGTTACTGATGACCTCGTGTCTTAGGTACTGCATAGTTACTGATGACCTCGTGTCTGATGTACTACATAGTTACTGATGACCCCTTGTCTAATGTACTTCATAGTTACTTATGACCTCTTGTCTAATGTACTTCATAGTTACTAATGACCTCTTGTCTGATGTACTGCATAGTTACTGATGTCCCCTTGTCTGATGTACTGCATAGTTACTGATGACCCCTTGTCTAATGTACTGCATAGTTACTTATGACCTCTTGTCAGATGTACTGCATAGTTACTGATGACCTCTTGTCTGATGTACTGCATAGTTACTGATGACCCCTTGTCTAATGTACTGCATAGGTACTGATGACCTCTTGTCAGATGTACTGCATAGTTACCGATGACCTCTTGTCTAATGTACTTCATAGTTACTAATGACCTCTACTTCATAGTTACTAATGACCGCTTGTCTAATGTACTTCAAAGTTACTGATGACCCCTTGTCTAATGTACTACACAATTACTGATGACCTCGTGTCTTAGGTACTGCATAGTTACTGATGACCTCGTGTCTGATGTACTACATAGTTACTGATGACCCCTTGTCTAATGTACTTCATAGTTACTGATGACCTCTTGTCTAAAGTACTTCATAGTTACTAATGACATCTTGTCTGATGTACTGCATAGTTACTGATGACCTCTTGTCTGATGTTCTGCATAGTTACTGACGACCTCGTGTCTTAGGAACTGCATAGGTACTGATGACCTCTTGTCAGATGTACCGCATAGTTACTGATGTCCTCGTGTCTTAGGTACTGCATAGTTTCTGATGATCTCTTGTCTAATGTACTTCATAGTTACTCACGACCTCTTGTCTGATGTACTGCATAGTTACTGATGACCTCGTGTCTTAGGAACTGCATAGTTACTGATGACCTCTTATCTAATGTACTTCATAGTTACTAATGACCTCTTGTCTAATGTACTGCATAGTTACTAATGACCTCTTGTCTGATGTACTGCATAGTTACTGATGACCTCTTGCCTAATATACTGTATAGTTACTGATGAACTCGTGTCGTAGGAACTGCATAGTTACTGATGACCCCTTGTCTAATGTACTACATATTTACTGATGACCTCTTGTCTATTGTACTACATATTTACTGATGACCTCTTGTCTAAGGTACTACATATTTACTGATGACTTCGTGTCTACTAAAGTACTTACTGGTGACCCCGTGTCTTAGGAACTGCATACTGGTAGTTAAGGGTGACCTCATGTCTAAAGTACTTATTGGTGACCCCGTGTCCTAGGTTCTACATGATTATTGATGACCCCGTGTCCTAGGTGCTACATAATTATTGATAACCTCGTGTCCTAGGTGCTACATAATTATTGATGACCTCGTACATGTAACTTTGGTAGTGCATAGTTACTGATGACTTCCAAGTGAATTACATTACTCTTCATGACATCCTGTCGTAGTTTCCGGTTACAGCATGTCTCCTATGTTGTATGGCAATATTTTACATACTTTCTCGTGAACTTTATGGTAACCAGTTACATCGTATCTCGTTAGCTTGTTTGAGACCGGTTATAGTATGCCTCGTTTGTTGTATGATAACCCGTTACGTCATGTCTTGGGTAAAGTATGGTTACCGGTTACGTGTTGCATTGCCCTGTTATATAATTACAGAACTTCAAACGATAACGAACTACACCGACCTTTTGTTGTCTCGTACAAGTACACATTAGTAATACGCGTATACATGCTATCAGAACCTGAAGGAAACGGGACCAAACTATCGAAGTGATTGTATAAACAAAAAGTATGCAATTCCTTTACACATTTCAAAATCCTAAATATTTGCCTATCCACCTAGCGCAAACCAGAGTGTTGTCAGATCTAAAGAGGCCCTTAGCATGGCCTTGGAGAACACAGGAACAAAGACTTCGGCCTTAGACTTCCCGACAAGTGTTAGAACACCGCCAGGTAGCGCACACACGTTGGGTGAGGTGTGGGTGTGGACGGTCGTTTGTCACCCTTACAGTATACAAAGGCCACAACTATAGTGAGTATAGACTCAGAAGTCACAATCATTGTAATCTGTACTACATATTAAAGCTAATAACCTTCCATTATCCAACAGAGGGAACAGTCCTGCTAATAAAACGCTTTTTTCTTGCTCATATCAATAACTTTAAATGAATAATTTACAGTCTATTAGCCTTTTAAGAACACAGCCTAGACTTATGAATTCTATTGTAGAAATACATATTTAACACTTTGTGGGTAAACAATACGTCATTCTACCGTAATGATCCTTATAAACTCTGTAAATGCCTTAGTACCACAAATCAAGTATCATTCTGTCTGTCCGCAGGGACCTGAAACGTTTTTAAAGCTATACCTCATTTAAGGTGTTCAGAGTTATTTTGCACGTCCTATGGGTTTATATCAACTCTCGGTTGAAAAATGCTACTCCAAAATTAATCTGGTATATATCCTCACTGGGTGGAGTTTTTACCGAAATCTGATATTGACATTTTGCTGAACTTTGTCTCCTTTTTCTTCTCCTCTCTTTTACCAGTTACAAATGTATATCTTATTTGTCCATTTTGTGGTATCGGTATGTTTCCGATACTCCGGCGGCACCTTATACCGTAATGTCCCTGTACAATGTCCGTGTTATGATACCGTAATGTCCCTGTACAATGTCCGTTATTATGATACCGTAATGTCCCTGTACAATGCCCGTGCTCTGATACCGTAATGTCCCTGTACAATGTGCGGGCTATGATACCGTAATGTGACTGTACAGTGTCCGTGTTATGATACCGTAATGTCCCTGTACGATGTCCGTTATTATGATACCGTAATGTCCCTGTCCAATGCCCGTGCTATGATACCGTAATGTCCCTGTACACTGCCCGTGCTATGATACCGTAATGTCCCTGTACACTGCCCGTGCTATGATACCGTAATGTCCCTGTAAAATGTCCGTTCTATGATACCGTTATGTCCCTGTACAATGTCCGTGCTATGATACCGTAATGTCCTTGTACAATGTCCGTGCTATGATACCGTAATGTCCCTGTACAATGTCCGTGCTATGATACCGTAATGTCCTCGTACAATGTCTGTGCTATGATACCGTTATGTCCCTGTACAATGTCCGTGTTATGATACCGTAATTTCCCTTACAATGTCCATGCTATGATACCGTAATGTCCCTGTACAATGCCAGTGCTATGATACCGTAATGTCCCTGTACAATGCCCGTGCTATGATACCGTAATGTCCCTGTACAATGTCCGTGCTATGATACCGTAATGTCCCTGTACAATGTCCGTGCTATGATACCGTAATGTCCCTGTACAATGTCCGTGCTATGATACCGTAATGTCCCTGTACAATGTCCGTGCTATGATACCGTAATGTCCCTGTACAATGTCCGTGCTATGATACCGTAATGTCCCTGTACAATGTCCGTGCTATGATACCGTAATGTCCCTGTACAATGTCCGTGCTATGATACCGTAATGTCCCTGTACAATGTCCGTGCTATGATACCGTAATGTCCCTGTACAATGTCCGTGCTATGATACCGTAATGTCCCTGTACAATGTCCGTGCTATGATACCGTAATGTCCCTGTACAATGTCCGTGCTATGATACCGTAATGTCCCTGTACAATGTCCGTGCTATGATACCGTAATGTCCCTGTACAATGTCCGTGCTATGATACCGTAATGTCCCTGTACAATGTCCGTGCTATGATACCGTAATGTCCCTGTACAATGCCCGTGCTATGATACCGTAATGTCCCTGTACAATGTCCGTGCTATGATACCGTAATGTCCCTGTACAATGTCCGTGTTATGATACCGTAATGTCCCTGTACAATGTCCGTATTATGATACCACGTAATGTGACATAACTTTGTCAACGCCATTATGCCGTAGCGTTTATTGTGGCAATGTCTTTCTATATAACCTATATTTTACGACCATGCGAGAGCAGATTCCCCTGAACATGTTCTAACCGTGGTTGTTATTTGCTTGGTGCAAAACTACCAGGACTTGCAAAAACTATGCATATCATGATATATAATAAGACGGTCTTTATAGCGATTTATAGCTCTTTAAATTCTGCTAGGTGAATTTAATTCGTTTTAAAACTTTGAACTTCTTATATTTTGCACATTTTTAAAAAACACTAATGAATCAAAAAGATAGCGTCTTCTAACACGTGGTGTCAGCTGTCCTTTTTATGCCGTCCGAGATGTAGACATTAACGTGACGATATTGCGAAGATAACTTATATTTCGGCACAGCGATTTTTTTCTTTAAAAAATATTAAAAAGAAATTACATTTGTACCTATAGATTCAGCAGACTTAGTGGTTAAACTAACACTTTGTCTAAGCCGGGGTAATTTTCCATCACACCTTACCATGCTATCGTATTGTTACAATGTATTTAACATTGTCTACTTCATTTACCTTATAATGTTACCTAACTTTGTCAGCATCACGATACCGTTGTGTTATTTACACCCTGTGCACCTTAATGTTACCGTAATGTTACTAAACATTGTCCTCAACACGATATCGTAATGTTCACTTCAAGTTACCGGAATGTTACTAAACATCGTCAGCATCAGCAATTTCGTAATGTTACTTGCACTTTGTCTGCTATATATGTTACTGTTGTTGTTATTCACTTTGCGCCTTATGTGAAGGTCATTTGCCCGCATTTTAACATCTAACAGGCAATAAAAGGTAATTCAAACTTAAATGAAGTGATATAAATCTAGGAGATTGTGTAAGCCTGTCAAACAGATAGGTGTTGGTTTTCAGGACTAATTATTTTTATTTTGCAAAACGTGTATTTTATTGTCAGAAAACAAATCGAATGGCTGTTTAATGTCCGTGCATGGCATTGTTACGCACACCAGGATCCTAACGCTCGTTAACACAGCTCCTCTATAACCACGATCTGACAGATATCGCCTGTCTATTTACCCTGTTACGGCCCTGGGTGTGGTAAGTGTCTATTTCATCATCCGATTTTCTTACAGGTGAACGTTTTTTTTTTGTCGTAATGAAAGCTCTTCCCAGCGTTTGTGTGACAAGAAGGCAATGTTATCACGGATTCTATCGATTTCGAAAGTGTAGTGCTAATATTATTCTATATTCATATTTCATCAAAGGCATACACGATTGCTTTAATTAAGCTTCCTGTATGCTTTTTTTCTCGCGAAACAGGATTCCATCGATCGGCGCATAGTGTAGACAATCGGGTCTTTTGAGAGTTTCCATCATAATTGCACTACAACTTGAACAGATATATACCTTCTCAATGAAGAAACACCCACACATAAACAAAGAGGCAAATTTGCTTGTATCACAAATATTGTCTAATTAAAGGACAATGAACAAAAAGGCGGAATGTGCCTGTATCACACATAATAAATAATCATAGGACAATGAACAAAGAGGTGGAATGTGCCTGTATCACACATAATAAATAACCATAGGACAATGAATAAAGAGGCGGAATGTGCCTGTATCACACATATTAAATAATCATAGGAAAATGAACAAAGAGGCGGAATGTGCCTGTATCACACATATTAAATAATCAAAGGACAATGAACAAAGAGGCGGAATGTGCCTGTATCACACATATTAAATAATCATAGGACAATGAACAAAGAGGCGAAATGTGCCTGTATCACACATATTAAATAATCATAGGACAATGAACAAAGAGGCGGAATGTGCCTGTATCAAACATATTAAATAACCATAGGACAATGAACAAAGAGGCGAAATGTGCCTGTATCACACATATTAAATAATCAAAGGACAATGAACAAAGAGGCGGAATGTGCCTGTATCATACATTTAAACTAATTATAGGACAATGAATTTAGAGGCGGAATATGCCTGTTTAACACATTTTAACTTGATATAGACCAATGTAAGTTTTACGTGCTACATTGGTAAGGTAGCTCACAGTTATATACCTACACGATGTGTCACGACAGCGCTGAATGCTGACCATGCGTTGCTCGTCGATTAATACTATTCGCCCAGGAAACCATGGCGTCACAACAGACAGCGATTTATAGTGCCACATTCTACCGTTCCTCAGTATGTCATCCGGTTAATACCCATCGCAGTGTAAAATAACTCCATGTAAATAACTTGATAACAAAAATGAACAGCAGGTGAGTTAGGAAAGTAATTACCCGGCCTGAATACTTATGGAGGCGTTGCGGTCCCTGAAAGGCACATTGCTGTGTGGTTAGGGTTGACATGTCCAGTTTATATCAGAGTTTAATATAAGTAGTCTGATGAATTTTCGATCTAAAGCGAGACAAGTAACAATATTTCACAAATTATGCCGATAAAGGCACACTATACGCTGTCTCTGATAGGGGAACTCGCCATAAAAATACCTATGCAAATGGCTTTTGTTTTGGAGAAGACGGGCCTTCTCTATACTACTACGGCAGAAAATAACAAACATATCTATGCGTTTGCCTGACTAGCCTGTCGCATGCAGTAGACAGAGTTTAATGAGTATAACACATTAGCATATTACATGTACAATCAACCATACACCCTTAACACGATATACTCACATCCTTTTCCCAGTTCTCCTTCTCATACATTATCAAAATCCTATCCCTATAGCAGATATCGAAAACAGTTCTCTGAAAAGAAACCAAGCGAGCCACCCAATTTGAAACCTTTCTGGGACTACAAGAGGTGCACCAGACCTGAATTATTAGGCTTAAAAATCTGGGATTCTACCTAAAACTGTACTGCTTCTAACACTGCCATACGGAAACGCAAACAAAACTGATCTAAACCTAATCAAACCTCAAAAATTCTTTAAATCTGTGTTTGAAAAATATTCCGACTACAAGAAATACATATAACGTGTTACTGCGACCGACGCGCTAGAAAAGTGGCGTACCTACCCGCGTACCATCGCACCCACACGACAATGTACGTGCCAAGTTCCAACACTCTGATTGGCTGACCAGATCTGACTCGGTCCACTCGTAATTCCACCCCTGACTTCCCGCCATTACTACGAAACGCAGGAATATTTTATTATCGTTTCTGCATATGGAGAAAACATTTCTTTAAAAGAAAAAAACCCATGTGTATACATTTAGAGTAATTCCTGGTTTATCCGTTGTCAGTACATTGCACAATGTGGCCGGGTAAAATACTGTGCTGGGTGCCTTCGGCATCACAATGGGCATTGTATTTCATGATCAGTATGGTAGAAGTCAAAAGTCGGCATCAGATCCACGTTATTGCAAGGTCATTACACCAACATAGCGCCTGCAGCACACGTGCATACATTGCACAGACGGAGGCGCGCCCTCGGGGATCCCCGCATGTACAGTAAGTATTTGAAACTCTTTTATCCAGTATGGCTATAGATTTGATAGGCCATTTCGGGACTCATTGTGGGACTTTCATGAGAAATGATAAAGATGAAATTAAGAAAAGATAGTCAACAACAGTGTTCTGAACGTAAAATTATTAGCGGGGCTAGACTGGGATTCGAACCCTGTACTTCAGATTGTTTTACTACCGTTCTAACCGATTGAGCTACCGGGTCAACGGAAGAGTCCTTGCCCAGTAGTGCTACAGTTATTTCCAATCAGAAGTGAAAGGTTGTTATTGTATATAGGACAAACATAGTGCAGTGGGACAGGGATCCTTAAGGTGGCTCCACACATCGTCATCAGCGTCCATTTTCGTGACGTACTTCCGGAAAAAGTACAGCTCGGACTCAATTATCTTGATCGAAATGTGCATATATACCGTGTCGTCATTTCCGTATTGCGTATCGGGCATTCAATATCGTAGTCAAATTATAGTAACACCCCAGGGCCGTTTTCGTTTAAACGGTCAAACCGATCGGACCACTGTTGTTCGTTTATTAAATAATGTCGGACCTAGTAATCTGATGCTGCTTTCAGGCGAACCTTGAAAAAGCCATGCAAGGCATGCATACACATTAGCAGGTCCGCCAGGATTTATACCCGAAATTGTTACATTTATAAACGGTCAAACCGATTGTTCCGCATACACGAACAGGCCTCTTGTAAACAATAGCACACGTGCGTGCCGATGATATGTCAGCACCCGCTATCGAGATTTTACCGGGAAATGTATAATCACACGTACTTCAGGAATAAAGCTTTCCAATTCATAGACATAAACAGACTCACGGGAAGACAGTGACATGAGACCAGACGACCTCAAGAAGGTCATATAGGAAACACATGGAATGCGGACGTACCAACCTCACATGTGCATATCACGTGCTTACACGAGTTCATAAGCTCGAGGTCGTTACGACTGTCGATTAAATCGTGTTTACAAATGTGTGTAGTCTACTTATCAAGATACCTATGAAATGCATGTGTGAGTGCACGTGAAAACGGCATACCATGCGATAGCCTCTGGTCATATATGTACCGGACATGTAATTATAAATATACCGTGAGTTAGCGGACTGTGGAATGATGTCCAAAGTGTACATGACTGAGGGTTATTTGGTCTCATTAAAGAACAATAAATTGATAATTTTGATATCACATTTTTGATTTATTTCCATCATTTTTGTTATATATAAACAGAGACAACTGTCATTGTGTAAATGTCATACCTCTGCAAAGAGTTCCGATTTTTTTCAAGGAAGATAACTCTCACCCGGATCAAAGTAATTGTAAAATGTAAAATAAATTAATTATAAAGCCATTGTGTATATTTTGTTCAATTTCCCATTCTATATGTATAGATCTTTGTGTCCTGTTTGCTTTTAGCTCGTAGATAATCACCTTTATCCGTACAAATTCAATAAAACCACTTTGTGTAATATGTGTTACATATTTTGCGATAAATAAAATATTTGTAGGGTTAATTAGAAATGCTTTTTTTCATTTTATTATTGCTGTTATTTTTCTGAACAATGACACACACAAAAAAAAAAACGGAAAATATTAAAATTGACGAAAATTCAATTTTTTGGTATTTTTTCCAAAAAAGTCCCCAAACTAGTTTAGATTTTCATAAAATCAACTCTACATAGTTACACAACCATTATATGAAAGTTTCAACGAATTTTGCTGGTTAGTTGCGAAAGTATGGAACCACCTTAAAGGACCCGAGCTGTTAATTTAATGCTCCCCCGCCCCCCCCCCCTCCCCCCTAAAAAAACAAAAACAAACAAAAATAAAAAACATAAACCAAAATCAACGGTACCAAGTTTTTTGTACAACCACCAGAAAAGTTAAGTTTGCTATAAAAAAACTTACTGCAGAAAGGGTCAATTTGTTTTCATTTTAGTATATATATATAAACCATTGGAACGCCTGGCCTTACTTTCTACCTTAGTTATGAACACAAGACAACGACATATATATACTACTCAACTGATATATACAGACAGTTTATAATTAGTTTGTGGTCGTTTCGCTGAGCCAAAGGTTGGGTGTTTCTCACGGATATATATCGGCGTAAATGGATTTAATTTGGAAGCGATATCATCGTAAAGGAGTTTGTTTTCTCTGACAACAAGCTTTGGTTATATATAGGACGGGGCTTGGTCTGCCAGAGGACAGATGAACAAGTTTTACACACAACGGTCGATACTATTGCACGAGGTTGTCCCCCAAACCAATGATAACCCCTCAACAAAAGAACATGTTACATATTTAAGGAAACCGTACTGTTAAAATCGATTTATAATTAACAAAAAATCATATGTCCTCTGATTTGGGTCTTGTTATAGAGTATTATATCAATAAATAATGTGAAATCAAAATATTCGCATTCTTAATGATATGTTGTGTTTCACATTAGGCATGTATGGATCGCAACAACTGGTTTACCCGTTGTCAGTATAATGTGACCAGTTGGAATACTGTGCAGGGTGCCGTCGGCATGGTATTTCAGTGAGGTTACACTCTAAAGTCAGCATCAGATGAGCGCTGTACTAAGGATGCACATACACCAACACATCCTGTATCCGGCATACATACATTCATGCACACATGCATTTCACACATGCACACCTGTATTACACACATGTAGGCACATGCTTAAATGATCCTAGCTGTTAATGGAAGTTAAACCTAATAAAAACCAAACGTATGAATCACACCTGTCCTCATGACATTCGATTCAGTAAATGAATAAACAAATATTCGACAAAACCATGAAGGAGTAAATGAACAGATAAATAAATTAAATTTGATGATAAGTTATCTCCTTATTTTTACTGAGCATGTGTAGTAACATGCCGCTGGATTGTACAAGCGTGTTGGAGTTTTCTCCCTTTAAGAGAACACAAGACTACCACCATTATTTCAATTTGCATTGACTGACCCCCCCCCCCCTAAAAAGAAATTCACAGGTGTCCCTTCAAGTGTGTGGCCAAATTAACTGTTTGTCTTCTATATACTCTAGTAAACACCAAGTGTTATACATTATGACCCTAGAACCACCTGTTACATTAAATAACAATACGTATTTACTGTTTTAGGACCCGATGCCGCATTTGTTGATTTTTTTTTTTTTTTGACGGCATTACACATAAAAAACCCTTTGACGTCATATCCGTTATTCCACGAACAGAATAAGGACACTTTCACAACTGATTCCTGTTCGATAAGACCAGTGTGAGTTGATATGTGTTAACGCCGAACTAGCCATATCCTTCTTCATAATCGAGGAAATCTATAATTAATTGACCAAAGGTAGCAGAACAGTATGACAGTTTAACTGGTGCGATATGTTTTTGCGTGTGACCAGATGTAGGTTGTGTGGTAGTCTGTTTTCATTGCTGATTAAATAAATGAGAGTGTTGAGTTTCTAGATATATATAAACTGATCACTTCCCATCAACTAATTATATAGTCATTGATTGGTTGCTTGCATAGAACGTCTTGAAACAAGCCAAAACAAAGAACATCGAACACAGTATACAGTCTACAACACGACCCTTTGGCTGGTGCTTAATTGTTACTCGCGCACTTTTTGAACAAAGAGAAACAAACCTGGTGTATACCATTTTATCCTAATAAATGCACCTCTCTTTTCATATCTAGATCAAGAATCCAAATCCAGACTTCTTTAAATGTAACTCTCTCTCATAACATGAGCTGGGACTTACACATCCAACGCCAACAAAAAATAATATATCTTAAAATGAATTGTCAGGAACCAGACATCACCTCATAGTCATTTATCATGAACATTATTTACAATATGATGATACAGACATAAGATCAGTTACTCCATGTCAATATCAACCTTATCAGACAAAAAGTGAGTATCATCAGCCCAGCTTCGTTAAATACTGGGTCCTCCTTCTGGAAGTCTCTTCCTCGAAACATGACTCTGAATGCTGTCAAATTATAACTTACGAAATATCAAATGTAAACAGACACCCCTTGGTTTTAACTCCTATTCTTTTTATTTATTTCATATACATGTACATCACTTATCTCATAAACTCTATTTTTAGCCGACGTGTACTTAATCTGGATAACAACTGTTATCAATCTTATGCAAATGTTATGAACAACGAAGCAAAAGGGATTAGCTGTGTTAAATAAATATATAAATGTCGCTAATCAATTAAGAAAGACCGTGATGCAACGATTAACTTTATGTAACTATGGGCTGTCAATTGTCGACTGCATTATTGCAATGTCTGCCACGGGAATGATTTTTTATGTTATATATATACTGCTTAGCTGAGAAACGTAACATAAGGTTAATACAATTTTAGAGTTTTAATTATTTGCCTTTTTTGAATTACGTATTTATTTATTTCCGTTATTAAATTTTGTCTGTTCACGCCGCCGCAAAATTATCATCTCAGATGGAGCAACGTATTATACAGATGTAGATGTAGATTAAAAGAATACAAGATTACAGTAACTTCTCTTTCATAACCATATCATAAGTCATCAGAACATTCTAACGTATGAATAACTCACGACGAATACATTTTATTCCTGCTAAAAAAAATTGAACCACGTTAAAATATAACTGTATTATAAATGTTTAAAGAATAGGACAGTAAAACAGTTTACGATGTCCAATATGTAGCTAGAGTAAATAAAAACGAAAACCATAAACATTAATCCGGAAACAATGCTGATAAAAGTTCCTGTCCAATTTTAATATTAAACACGCTACGATATATATTCAATGCAAATTCCCGTTCAAAACGTGACTATACGTTACCAACAACAATAATAACAACGACCTGCAGTGATACAAAACTTAGTTCGTAATAGTATAAAACCAACCTTACCCTATGGAACATTCTCGCTCTCTCTAGATGTCTTCTACCATGAAGACGTTAAATTATTCTTTCTTGATTAATAATTTTATAATACACAAGTAAACATCAATAACATGGCACCAGTCTATAAAACAAAGGCAGGCAGCCTTCCTGTTCCCGACCCCTTTAAATTTACATTCTGTTGAGTACGACTGCGCTTCAATGTTTTTGACTATTTGCAATTACAATTTTGCTGTATGTAAAGTTTTTGTTATTAATATGTGTTGTCAGTTCTATCCTCACTTATGCCTTATTCAAAGCCATCATTGCCTATAATTGTCCTATTTATTTCCTCCTGTTGTCAATATGGGCCTACCTGCTGTTCCTTAAGCAGTTCTTCATGCTGCTATTGCGTTGTGTCTTTCTACATTCTTATGCTATCGCTTTTTTTGGGACTCCTGATTGCTTTCCTGCTGTTGAGTGATGTGATGTCCTCGTTTATGATGTACACTATGCTACATCAACTATTAAAGGTAAGTCCGTTTACCCGCTGACCATTGTCCACGATGTAAACACCACCAGGGGTCGTGCCGAGTGACTGCGTGGTTGGTCTATGCTGCACTCTTGTAGGGATATACAAAGAATGTAAATTGGAATCTCGTCTGTTTTGGTCATCTGTCATATCAAACAGATTTCCCACTTCTACTTCTTTGTAAGCCAACAGAAACGTGTCGGGATGGGTGCACGGGTCCTCATCGCCCTTTATGATGGATACACTCCTGCGGAAAGACGTTTCTCTGTTGGCCCTCGTTGCTCCTTCCGACGTTAGACCCAGCGTAGTTGTCGAGTCGCTTAAATTACTGATCACACTGGACACGTCACTGTTGACACTCTCCGTACGCGTCACACTTCGCTTGCTACATACCGATGTTCGGAAATCAGCTTTTTCTTTTGGCTTACAACAACAAAATAACCAGGGAACCCGCTGATATAGTGCTTTGCGAAATTTTGGATGGCTGAGAGCATATACCACTGGGTTGTGCATGGAGCTTGACTTGGCGAGCATCATCGGTAGTTCTGACACGAGTGGTGTTATCCAGTGTGCAGGTCCAAACTGTGCGATCAAAGCAATAATAGCATACGGACTCCACGAAATAATGAACAGACATGTGACGGTCATGGCAATCTTGGAAATTCTCAATTCTGAACGTGCTCTCTTATTATTTGCACGAGCATCTTCGGTCTTCATACTCCTGGTAATAGTTAGCATCTTCTGGTCATGGCGTCGGACACCTCGGATGATCAGTACATAACAGACGCCAATGATTATCAGGGGTATAAGAAATCCAAACAGATACAGAACCACGATATAAGTTCGCGTCCGCGCTGTCTTGGTGAGATAGTCGAAGGTGCATGACGTTTGGAAGCCCTCGGGGATGTAGGCGCCCCAGCCAAAGAATGGTGGAATACTCAAGAGGATGGACAGGACCCATACAATGACGATCATAAGGTGGACCTTGCGTCTCGTCATGGTCTGCGAGGCCTGCAGTGGTTTAGTGATGACGATGTAACGATCAATGGAGATAGCTGTAAGTGTATTGATGGACATCAGACCAAAAACACCTCCTACAAAGCCATATAGCTGACAGACTGCAACACAAAACACCACAACTGTAACTCGTGTATCAAGACAACAATGCTGTGGTTAGGAAATTTGTTCTATTACGGTAGCCTTTGATTTAATTTAACCTACTCCTATTCTGTGATTTATCACACTTGTAGTTTTTGAGAAACAAGGACTTGTTTATCATTTTCTTGGTGTACATTATGCAGTTTATTGGTTATGTAAGCAGTATTTTGTTCACGAGTAGAAAGAAATATAACTTACACAATGATCCAAATATCCATTTCTGGTGGAATGACGATACAGTAAGGAGAGGGAAGCCATTGACTGCAGAGAAGATGAGGTCACTGACCGCCAGATTCACCACGAACAGGTTAGATGGTGACCGCAGGCTCTTGGTGCTGAAAAATGGACACAAAGACAATGTTAATATACGTATAACTATTCTTACACTAATGTATAGTAACGTATGGGTCAGATTGTTCTTGGAGGACGAAGAAAAATAACAAAAACAAATCGTGTGAATCAAGCGTAGATTGCCTACAGCAAAGGAATTTAACTCTTCGACAAAGGTTACAAATAAACAAATCATTTTTCTCTTGATGCTAGTATTAACCTTACTAAGGACTTTTCCATTGTTCGATACATAGATAAGCATACCGGTAGAACTGAAAATCTTCATGCAGAAAACCCCCAAAGAGATTTGGCTCAGCTCCCAACCAAAATTGAAGTTTTAAGAAACACCAGTGCAGTACTCTGGGTTTTTTTCGCCAAGGTCACATCCCCATTCCCCTTGCAGATTCGGGTTTATTATTGTGTTCTGCTTAAGGGACATTACATAATCCTCACTTGATCTGCTATCTCCATCATAACACCCTGGATCTATATCTTTTCTCTTCTTACTTTCCCCCAGACATACGTCTGTTTTGCAACTTCGATAAAAAAAAAGCCCGGTATAATAACAAATAAACTAAATCAGCGCATGAACACATCATCTGAGTGCGTTAGTTTTGCTGTTATTTTCAAAATAGCTGGATCTAAAAAGTAAGTACAGATGTACAATTCCAGAGTATCTTGATTTATAAGAGAGGTTCCCTCAAATGAAATAAAATATGAAATATATAAAAATGAAGAAGGAATTACACGATTCCATTACGGACAGACGGACAGATAGATAAATTGATTCAATTATACACTCCTTACATCATTGCAGGGATATTACTCAATCTATCACTATACCTTGATTATTCATATTTACTGGATGTTCAAATATCAACATTGAAAACTGAATTATAAATGTGCTTTTATCATTTTATAATTGTTTCTGGTCCGCAAATACCACAATGACATATAAATCACTTTAAAACCGGATTTTGCGTGCCAAAAGCAGGTATTATACAAGGCTATCAGGCTAACATGTTCGACGAGGGCCATATTGATTATTTTGCCTAATGGCAACCAAGAGTTTTTCCTAACTTGTACTAGAGTTCTTTTTGAAAGCTTATGTCCATTCCTAACACTATGCAAAATATTAAAACTCTTAAAGACAGAGCGCACATTTTCTTTCTGAACTCAATTCTTAAAATCCAAATATTGATGTATTGATCATTTTCATGAAAAAAAGCGGCTATTGCCATCAATATGTCTATTTTCTGTTACTTGACATTGCTATTCAAAACAAAACATGACGCAACATATATAAACATTATTTGAATTCAGCACTGATCGATTTCGACAGCAATACATTTCAGATAGGCTACATATATATCTGAATTATTTACAAGTAGGTTGAATACATTACAAATTAGGTCACTATATTTAATGAAATATCTGTATGCGTAAAATGTTGTGTTGGTTATATATGTAATTATTCTATATCTTTTAAGGGTTCAAGGTTGATTACAAGTCCTTTGTTTATTAATCTTACTCAGAACAAGTGCACTGGGTGCATTGACCTTTCGAACGTCTATCGTGCTGGTGTGTGACCTGTTGTTCGTCTATCGTGCTGGTGTGTGTCCTGTTGTTCGTCTATCGTGCTGGTGTGTGATCTGTTGTACTTCTATCGTGCTGGTGTGTGACCTGTTGTTCGTCTATCGGGCTGGTGTGTGACCTGTTGTACGTCTATCGTGCTGGAATGTGGCCTGTTGTTCGTCTATCGTGCTGGTGTGTGACCTGTTGTACGTCTATCGTGCTGGTATGTGGCCTGTTGTTCGTCTATCGTGCTGGTGTGTGGCCTGTTGTACGTCTATCGTGCTGGTGTGTGACCTGTTGTTCGTCTATCGTGCTGGTGTGTGACCTGTTGTACGTCTATCGTGCTGGTGTGTGACCGGTTGTACGTCTATCGTGTTGGTGTGTGACCTGTTGTTCTTCTACCTGCTGGTGTGTGACCTGTTGTACGTCTATCGTGCTGGTGTGTGGCCTGTTGTACGTCTATCATGCTGGTGTGTGACCTGTTGTTCGTCTATCGTGCTGGTGTGTGACCTTACGTACGTTTATCGTGCTGGTGTGTGACCTTGTGTACGTTTATCGTGCTGGTGTGTGACCTTGTGTACGTCTATCGTGCTGGTGTGTGACCTGTTGTACGTCTATCGTGCTGGTGTGTTACCTTACGTACGTCTATCGTGCTGGTGTATGACCTTACGTACGTCTATCGTGCTGGTGTGTGACCTTACGTACGTCTATCGTGCTGGTGCGTGACATATTGTACGTCTATCGTGCTGGTGTGTGATCTTACGTACGTCTTTCGTGCTGGTGTGTGACCTTTCGTACGTCTTTCTTGCTGTGTGTGACCTGTTGTACGTCTATCGTGCTGGTGTGTGACCTGTTGTACTTGTTACCGATATAATCAGAAATAATTACATCAGTTCTCACGTAAATATATTTTAGCCTTCAATTGATTTCTGTAGAACTTGGAGGCGTCTGCCTTCCATTAAATTCGATCGATGGTCATGCAATGTTGTATACTCAACTAAGACGGTATGAACTAAGGTATTTTCTCCGGGCATTCTAATAGATTTGCAGCGCGTTCATATTTTTCATGATTGAACACACGCAGAGCCTAAAATATTACAAATAGTGGAATATTAACCACAAACATGGACAGTTGAAATATTCATGTTGTTCCTATTTTCGAACTGTCCAGTATGATGTCTTGTGTTTCTTTGAGACGCATAACAACTGATTATGAACCTAGCAAAGTGAAACGTAGGAGCCCAACTAGTTTTCGTGTGAGTGTGCTCCCACACCTGTACAAAGGCTTTGTGAAGCCTCAATGTAACAGTGTTCACGTATCGGATGTGTTTTCTCATCTTTCTTATGGTTTGTTGGTTTTGTGCTTAATTGACCCATATCCAAACGGAGCAAATGTCTTTATTCTTGATATTTGAAGCTTTTACCTACATTTAACTCTATGATATGAACTAGATAATTGCTTCAAGAACAGAAGGTTGTGGTTATAAATAAGTAATTGTAGCATCCAAGGCTCTGTGTCTGTACTCATAAATCCTGTGATCAATTACCACTTTAAACATGCAACAAAAACATTTTCAATTAAAAGTATCACTAATTGTCATAATGTTATTAATACATTTATACCAAACTGCCACCGTTCATACTTTCTCTGAGGACAAATGATTAACCCAGTACAATTCCACACTGATATGTGCCCGGAGAAAGGCTAAACAAAGTTATTCAGGGACGGTTTTAAATTTGGGTTTCAAACCCGGAATTATTGGCTCTGCCGTCTCCCAACATTTCGTGGTCCAATTTATATGAATGCTTGGAAATAATATAATATGTCCTGCCTCACAACCGAGACAATGCTTATTTCTCTGTCACAACACAGCGGTGATATGAATGTATATATTTCTCTGTCACAACACAGCGGTGATATGAATGTATATATTTTTCTGTCTCAACACAGCGGTGATATGAATGTATATATTTCTCTGTCACAACACAGCGGTGATATGAATGTATATATTTCTCTGTCACGACACAGCGGTGATATGAATGTATATATTTCTCTGTTATACAAGAAAGGTTATACTTAGTAGGCTTTATAGTGTGACGCACTGGAAAGCGCATTTGCCTTTCAATAACGCGGCCGGTGTTCGATTCCCCGATCGGACGTGAAAAGGTATGGGGTCACCTGCCCGACCAAGGTTTTTTTCTTCGGGTACTTCAATTTTTCTCCCTTATCAATACCCCCGTGCGCTAATATCCGGGCCAAGGGGAGTGATTGATATAAGTTGAAACAAGTTTTTTCATAATTGTGGTAAAATAAGTAAAGTTTGAATTAAGGTGTAATAACTTGAGCCCCGTCTGATTTAATCAACTACAACTGTATTTCACCGAAGTGTAGACGATGATCATGTCTATTTATATAACAGCCGAAATCACAAAGTTTGGAATTATATTGTGTTCATATATATTCATGTGTCCTTATGCAATTCATAACATACTTGCTAAAAATGTAGACGACTGTGGTATTTCCCATGATCCCGAGCAGGCCGACGATGGTGATGTAGACGCCGATAATGTAATGCCACTCCTCTGTGACGGGTGGAAACTGTGTCCAGTGCAGATGAACGGACATATCGTACGGACCTTCCCAGCCAGTGTTTGGCGTCATAGATCTGTTCAAAGTTCCATTTATATCCGGTAATCCGGGCAACGTCGACTTATCTGTAGCAGGAAACAGGAAAATGAACAAGGACGTCCACGACGGCGGCGCCACAAACACCAGCAACACCAACCCAATATATGGACCTTAACTCTTTTGTGGCGTTTTGATCAAAATATGCTTTTTGCTGTCGACTATTAACGTTTTAGAAATTAATTGTACATTTAAGTCAAGGAAATCACTGTAATCTATGTTGTTTTGTATTTGGTAAGTAAAACAATCCACAGGAATCTGGTTCACGATCTGCTAAACATAATAATGTACCAGCTGGGAGGTGCAGTTTTGTTGAAAATAGACTTTAACAAAATTAGAATTCTATACATGACATCACACTAGGAATATATAATATACAAATGCATTATATTGGGATGAAACCCATTTGCTTACAGACATATTCCTGTATGCGATGAACGCGATTTGAAGAATGTATTTGAAAGCAACAGCAACAACAACAAATACGTTCAAGTTTCCTGGCTGGTTTTGTTCAGTTCATTTTTTGCGGGGTAAACGTGTTTGAAAGTCATATTTGATATTGCCACAATATTGGTTCCCGATTACTCTAAAATTACTATATGGTGGCACAGAGGAAAACAATAATCACAATAATAATGGTACCACATATAGTGACATAGTTATACCATATAGCGGGATCATCAAGTCAAGATAGTAAGAGTCATGGTGATACCTCTCCGTAATAAATGCAAAACAGATATCACAAAACTGTCAAAATTGGTATCACGTGACTTCCATTCGGAAGTTTCTTAGGCAGTTAATTTTTGTTCTGTCCTGTTGCCTAGCTCTTTTCTTGGCGTGACATAAATATGTATTTAGAAAGATAAGATGATTGTTTAAATTGAGAAATGTTGTTACATAAGTCAATACATTTCCATGTTGAGTAATAATAATTATTCAGGTTTGGATGGAATCCTGATTGAATGTCTAAAATTAACATTTAAATTTTTCAAATGTTGTTTAACATTTATAACACAAAGAGTTAAATATGATATTTAGAGAACAGTGGTTTCTCTTGTCTTATTTGACATCAACACTTGACCAATTGAACGTCTTATGAAATATATCTAATCAGTAGTTCACGCTGTGTTCGAGGAAGTCTTCTGATTCGGTCTGATAATTGATATACTGAAATGGTGATGCGTTTCCTGACTGTTCTATCCCGGCATTGAACATTTCAGTTTTTCATTTCTATGTTTAACACAAAATATAATATTTGCAAACAGATTGTAAATAGTTTTGGCGACTTCCCACTGATATCTCTTACCATAAATTAAATCGAATCAAAAGCCTTAAATCTATATAAAAAGAACAACAAATTTTTAAAATGAAAAAATAAATAAAAATAAGATCTGTAAAAGAAATAATTATCAGATGTAGATGTAGAATGACTTTTCATTGAGACTTTTAATTATCTAATATTACTAAAACTCCTGTCAAAGTTGGTGACTTTGAAAACATATGTGCTATTGATAAATCGTTAATATAATGTTAAAACATATCCTAGGCATTCAAAGGAATGCACCAATCATTATATTGCTAGATTGTCGCATTTAAAAAGTAATAATACTCTTTTCAGTATTTTGTATAAATTTACGTTCACTCTGTATGCGAATAGAACCAAAACGTTAAACTAGTAAAGGATGGTAATACGGTTTTATTTAAACTTGTCTTAGTTATATTTGGTCATGTCGGAAAGGTTTATTTAAAACTCATTTATAACCAAAGTTTACATAATCAATTAATCCAAAAATTGTGTAATGATAAGGACACACCGAAGCATTTTCTAAGAACGAATTTCGAACTTGAAAAATACCGCAGACTTAATCCAAACGACAAACAAAATAATGCTTAATTTAGAACTTAAAATGTGCATTTACCAATACAACTGGAAGATGGTTAAGATCACACAGAGTTTTTAATCTATCTTTTATAACGAAGTTGGCAATGAGTATTGTTTAAGTTTGGAAAAACAAAATTATCGGTTAAACAAATTGGAGTAATTTATAACAAAATTTTACTGTACTTACCCAAGCCGTTCCAAAATGCAAAGGTTATGTACTATTTGTAATGTAGCAGTGCTATCAAATATGAGAAAAATAGTCGAAATATTGCGATTTATATAATCCATTTAGTCAAGATTTTAAATACTGCAACAACGGATGGAAAAACAAACCTACAGTTTCTTTAAATTTCTTTTCGTATGGAAACGCATTAAAAGAGACTATACTGACTAGGGCAATTAGAAACAGTTTGCATTTCATTTTATCATTATGCACATTAGAGCACTTAGAATGACAAAAAGGAAGCACTATTTGATTATGAAATATAAGCTATCTAGGAATAAGCACAAAAGAATTGCAATCGTAGACCACACCTGTAAGGTCCTACCTACATTTAACTAGAACCATTATAATGTATTGTTTAAGACATACTTGCTGTACTTATACAAATTCGTCAACTTGCATGTTTATCTTGAACACTTTCGGCCAATTACAGTTTCTGTTACGGGCATATATCAAAGAAAAATACGCCTGTCCTTAGGTGAGAAAGATATATAAATACATTTTTGAAATTCTGCCAAACTACTTTGGTTTTTCATCGATATGGTGCATTTGGTCTAATTCATTGTATAATAATTATAACAAATACCGGTTGATAACAATATTTTGCAATTTCAGACTATGTATCCTTTGTATTGCATTGTCGTATTGAAAATGAAACCAATAACTTAATTAACAATAAAAAGTCACTATTTACTCACTGTCAGCCATGTATATTGTTTCGCACCCTGCTCCACCTGCATCAGCACAGCGATTGATCTGGCACTGTCTACAACGCCGATTGCATTAGTAAATTACCATTACTTATAATAATGTCTAATATTACATTGTTTATATACCGCATGGAACAAATTGTGTCGCACCGGGAACGATGATGCTGAAGTAAGTAATTTTGAAACCGTAAACACATTAAAAACACATTTGAGGTGCGGCAGCAACATTTTAAGATGTCGAAGAAAATGAGGCTTTTTTATGCTTTCTTTTTGGTAGATTCGATTGAAGGAATATGTAAATGCGTGGTTATGAATGTCGCTACAAAATATACTGTTTGCGTGTGATAGATATCCATTTTATGGTTTAATATATTACAACAAGAATTGAATGTGGAATCCTCGATACCAGACTGAAATATGATATGAAAAACTCTTAATTACGGCCATTACTTGTCATCACTGAAAAATAAATCAGTTTTCTCGGTGCTTGCCTGACTTTTTCGTGTGTGTGAAAATGACACGGTTAATGTAGACGTTTTAGTATTTCGGGTAATTAAAAATGTTCCATTTCTGAGTTAAATAAAATTTACCTCCTTTGTACGCCCTCGATATCCTTAATAGTTTAGTTTAAACATATTTTTATTGTCGTAAATAAGGACAATTAGGATTGAGCACAAGTTTTGCCAACTTAGTAACGCCCTCTCCTTAATACATCATGTTGTATAATACATAATGTAATTATATTATATTTATTTATATTAAGTATAAAGGATATTAGAAACGAATAAAAATAAGAGG